>NC_135960.1:75523043-75586348 GCF_053455715.1 Rhinoraja longicauda | reverse complement strand
GTCGGATTAGGACAATATTTCCGTCTCAGCCTAATCTATCTATGTACCTGTCTAAATGTTTTTTTAAACATTGTGATAGCACCTGCCTCATCTACCTCCTCCGACAGCTAGATCCGCACACTAACCTGCTTTATTTTAAATATATATCGCTGAGGTTCCTATTAAATCTCCCACCGGTCACCTTAAACTATGTCCTCTGGTTCTAGATTCCCCTACTCTGATTAAAAAGTTTGTGCATCTGCACAATCGATTCTTCTCATGATCTTGTATACCGCGAAAGATCATCTTTCATCCTCTTGCGCTCCAAGAAATAAAGTCCTAGCCTCCTCAACCTCTCTGTATCGCTCAGACACTCGAGTGCTGGCGACATCCGAGTAACTCTGTTCTGTATTCTTTCCATCTTAACACCATTTTTCTTCCAACAGGATGACCAAAACTGAGCACAATACTCTGAGGCCCAACCAATGTCTTGTGTAACTGCAACATGACCTCCCAACGTCGATATTCAATACTGTGATTGATGATGGCCAATGTGCCAAAAGCCTTCTTCACCACACTGTCTACTTGTGACTCCACGTTCAAGGAGCTGTGTACCTTCATAGCTGGATCCCTCTTCACTACAACACTCCTCAGAGCCCTGCAATTCAATATGTAACACGGGGGCTGGTTTGACTTCCAAAATGCAAAACTTCATACTTATCTGCATTAAAACTTCATCAACAATTCCTCAGCCGAACAGCTCAACTGATCAAGTTCCTGCTGTCATTCTTAACAACCATCTTCGCTATCTGCCACAGTACCAACGTTAGTGACATCTGCAAACCTACTAGTGATATCGTGTACATTCTCATCCAAATCATTGATATAGACACCAAACAGAAATTTGCCCAGCACCGAACCCTGAAGTGTGTAAGAATCATTGGAGGCATGCCGAATTTCCTCAGATTCCTGCTGATGTGCTTTCTTGGCTGAAGCTTAAATATGGTCGGTGCGCGACAGATCATTGGTTATATTAATGCCATGGAATTTCAAGTTCTCAACCATTTCCACTTTGGCCACATTGATGCAGATTGGGGCAGGGTAGTTCATCACGATTCCTGCAGACAATAACTAGCTCCTTCATCTTGCTGCTTTGAGTGAGAGGGTGCTCTCCTGACACCCACTATGTTGCTCAGCTCCCCGTCTTACCCTTGTGCAACGTGTCGTTATTGTTCATGATCCGCCCACCACAGAGTTGTCACTTTGCCATGGCTCGAGAGGAGTTCTTGAGCTTGGAGAGGCTGGGAATTGTGCGGCCTTCAAGTAGTCCGTGGGCCTCACCCTTGCACATGGTTTCCAAAGCATCTGGGGGGTGGAGACCATGTGGGGATTTCCGACGACTTAACGCGGCAACACGGCCGGACCGCTACCCGATTCCGCACATACAGTACTTCTCAGCTAGCCTGGAGGGGGCTACAATTTTTTCGAAGATCGATCTGGTGCGGGGGTATCATCAGATCCCGGTCCACCCGCCGGACATCCCAAAGACGCTACCATTACTCCGTTCGATTGTTTGAGTGCTTGCGCATGCCTTTCGGCCTTAAAAACGCAGCTCAGGCATTTCAGCGTCTCATGGACCGTGTGGGTCGAGGTTTGCCGTACGTGTTTATTGATCTCGATGACATTTTGATTGCCAGTCGTTCGGTCCAGGAGCACTTAGTCCACCTCTGCACTATATTCCAGAGGCTGCAGGACCACGGCCTGATTCTGCACCCGGACAAATGCCAATTCGGCCTGTCCGTGGTAGATTTTTTGGGTCACCGGGTTACATCGGCCAGAGCCACCCCTTTGCCAGCTAAGGTGGAGGCGGTCCGCTCTTTTCCACGTCCTACTACCATCAAGGGATTGCAGGAATTCGTAGGCATGGTGAACTTTTATCACCGGTTCGTGCCTGCAGCAGCTCGGGTCATGCGCCCCCTTTTTCTATGCCTCGCGGGTAACCCCGCAGAGTTGGTATGGTCCGCATCTGCAGAGACGGCTTTTGTCGTGGTCAAACAGGCCCTCGCCAACGCCACCATGCTGGTGCACCCGCGCTCCTCCGCCCCCACGGCGCTGACGGTGGACGCCTCAGACGTGGCGGTGGGTGGGGTTTTGGAGCAGCAGGTCGATGGTCAATGGCAGCCCCTAGCGTTTTTCAGCCGGCAGCTCTCGCGAGCCGAGCTCAAATATAGTGCGTTTGATAGGGAGCTCCTGGCCCTCTATTTAGCAGTCCGCCACTTCCGCTATTTTTTGGAAGGCCGTTCTTTCGTGGCCTACACGGATCACAAACCTCTGACATTCGCTTTTGCTAAGGTTTCTGATCCGTGGTCAGCTCGCCAGCAGCGGCACCTCACCCTAATTTCGGAGTTTACCACCGATGTCCGTCATATTACGGGTAGGCTTTGCATTGGGTGGTCCGTTTCGGCGTACCGGCTATCATCACCACAGATCGGGGAGCCCAGTTCACCTCCTCCCTCTGGGCCGCGCTGGCACAGTTGTATGGGTCTCGCTTACAGCAGACCACCGCCTACCATCCCCAATCCAACGGGATGGTTGAGCGCTTCCATCGGCAGCTGAAGGCGTCCCTCTGTGCCCGACTGACCGGCCACGATTGGGCTGACCAGCTGCCTTGGGTCCTCCTCGGCATTCGTACGGCCCCAAAGGCCGAGCTAGGCACATCCTCGGCCGAGCTCGTCTACGGTTCGCCCCTGCGGGTACCAGGTGACATTCTCCCTTCCGCCCCCGCTTTGCCACCACCCGTTACGTCGGTGTTGGGTTCCCTCCGGGCACGGGAAGGTTCTCTGGCTCCAGTCCCGAACTCCTGGCACGGAAGCGCGGCGGTCCACGTCCCGTCGGACTTGCGGGACTGTGATTTCGTGTTCCTGCGGAAAGATTCCCACCGCCCCCCTCTTCAGCCGGTTTATGTAATCTCATCTCTCCAGCTGGTCGCCAGACACAACTATACCTCGCGCTCCCGCATCTCGTGACTCGTTAGCCCAACCGAGGGTTCGAGATCCCCCCGCTAATCCATATGTCCCTACATGACCCCCCCCCAGAACCCTCGAAACCGTACCTCACGGGTGCCCGGACCTCCCTCCCGGAACGCGTACGGAGGGGGAAAACCGATACCGCCAATGTGATGGGAGGCGGGGAGGTCGCCGCCGCCGGAGGCGATGGAGGGGCCCCGGAAGCGGAGGGCGTAGGCGACGGAGAGCGCTTGATCGGGAACGGGGGCCCGGGCCCAACCATAGGTGGCGGGGGGCTGAGGGGTGGCAAACAAGGCGCCGCTGTCGGCACCAGGGGGGCGGCCATAGGCTGGGCCACCGACACAGGGAGGTCCTGGTCCAAATGGGCCGGCTTGAGCCGGGATACGGAAACGAGTTCCTGGCGATTACCCACCTGTAAGGTAAAAGTGACAGCCCCTCTGTTCAGTACCTGAAACGGGCCCTGATAAACCGGCTGAAGAGGGGGGCGGTGGGAATCTTTCCGCGGGACACGAAATCACAGTCCCGCAAGTCCGACGGGACGTGGACCGCCGCGCTTCCGTGCCAGGAGGTCGGGACTGGAGCCAGAGAACCTATCCACCACCGTCAGGAGATGAGTATAACCCCTGGAATAAGGCAATGGACCCACCAAATCCACGTGGATGTGGAAAAAACGGACTGGGGGAACCTCGAAACTCTGGTATGGGGGCTGGACATGGCGATGAACTTTGGAGGTTTGGCACGGAATACAGTCCCGTGCCCAGGCCGCCACCTGCTTCCGCAGGCCGTGTCAGATAAACCGGGCGGCCACCATGGCCGAAGTCGCCCTGATGGACGGATGTGCCAGGCCGTGAATGGCCTCAAAAACCTTACGCCGCAGGGCGGCAGGCACCACCGGGCGAGGACGTGAAAGGGAAACGTCACACCACAACTTGGTACCTGTGGGGCCATACGCCACCTGCTCCAAACGCAGTCCCGAGGCTGTGGAGGCGTACACCTCGGCCGTTTTTTCCAGGCGCTGAGCATCCGCTAGCTCCTGGAAATCAACCTGTCCACCTACCACGGCAACGGAGGGAATGGCCGGCCGGGACAGGGCATCAGCAATAGTACGTCGGCCGAGGGCTGCAGGCCGCTACCGTGGACGTCTACGACCAATGAAAACGCCCATAGGAAGTCTGCACCCAAAATGGCCTGGCCCACATCCGCCACGATGAAATTCCAACGGTAGGTCGTAGACCCAAAGGACAGGGACATAGTCCTCTTACCGTAAGTGCGGATGGCGCAACCGTTCACTGCCATAAGGGGCGGCCCCTCCCCCCCCGCTTGAACTTCACAGCCGTAGGGAGGCACAATACTCACAACCGCTCCCGTATCCACCAGAAACACGATCCCGGTCTCTTGGTCCGTCACGTAGAGGCGGCAATTACGGCCAATCGAAACTGCCTCTACGTTCGATCGGCCCAGGCATTTCCCGGAAACGTACACGGGGCTCTGCAACTTCGGGCGTCACTGCCCCACCGCCGATGGAAGAAACGCCAGCCGCTTTTATTCTGCCGTGCTGGTTGTGCCCGCGACCAATAAACATGTTCTGCAGCCCCCTCTTGCCTGGCAGACTGCGAAATAGCGGCCGGGCCGTCGCTCTCCCGGCCGCTCCCCCGACTGCCGCTGGGCCTCGAGACACGATTGACCGAGTCGTCCCGGGTGTGCCGCTCCCTGACGAGCACGTCGGCTTTCTCGGCGAACGTTTCCGGGTCGTCAAACGAGACGTCTGCCAACACCAGCCTGACGTCCTGGGGTAGCTTCCTTCGAAATGCCGCCTCGAACATCATGCACGGCTGATGGTCGCCCACCAAGGTCAGCATTTCCGTCATCAACTCGGACGGCAGCCGCTGCCCCAGCGCTGGTAGATGGAGCAGCCTCAGAGCCCGCTGGTTCTGGCTCCAGCCGAATTTCTTCAGTAGGAGCCTCTTGAGCCCCACGTACTGCTCCGTTTGGGGTGGGCTGGTCAGATATTGACTGACCCTCGCCGCCACCTCCGCCTGCAGACAGCTCACGAGGTGGTGGAACTTCTCCAGTTCGCTATCCACCTTTTTAATATGGAACTGCGACTCCGCCTGTACAAACCACAGGTGCGGCTGATGGGCCCAGAACGGCGGTAGGTGCACCTCGCCCGCGCTCGCTCCCACTTGCGACATTCTGCGTGTTCTTCGCGTTCGGGTCACCAATGTAGTGAGTCCAAAACGAGCGTTATTGTTCAAAGGTCTTTATTCGTAGGTAACCGTAACAAACTGCAACTGCTTACTTTGCACACACACTACTTAACTAGCCAATACAATCTAATCTCATCTCTCCAGCTGGGCGCCAGACACAACTATACCTCGCGCTCCCGCATCTCGTGACTCGTTAGCCCAACCGAGGGTTCGAGACCCCCCCGCTAATCTGTATGTCCCTACAATGTATTCTTATGAAGTGGAAGGGGGAGAAAGAGGGGGGGAGAGAAAGAGGGGGGAGAGAGAGGGAAGGAAGGGGAGGGAGAGAGGGGGGGTAATAGATATTTGTTTAATTTATTATCAATTTGTTCTAAAATGGAGCAGGGAAAAAATATTGGTTTGGAGGGAGAGAGAGGGGGAGAGAGGGAGAGGGAGAGAGAGAGAGGGAGAGAGGGAGAGGGAGAGGGCGAGGGAGAGAGAGAGACCCTGCCCCAGACCGGTTCCCACTGCGGAGGGAGACGGGGCGATTGGGTGAAAATGACGGGCTGGAGGTCCCTGAGCGCTGCCGTCGATGGGATCATCCGCCCAGGACTGGCACCTGGAAGATGCGGCGGGGATCCGAGGACATCAGTCACTGAAAGGAAGCATACAGGTATAGCAGGCAGTGAAGAATGCCAATGAAATGTTGGCCTTCATAACAGGAGGAGTTGAGTATAGGAGCAAAGAGGTCCTTCTGCAGTTGTATAGAGCCCTAGTGAGACCGCACCTGGAGTACTGTGTGCAATGTTGGTCTCCAAATTTGAGGAAGGATATTCTTGCTATTGAGGGCGTGCAGCGTAGGTTTACTAGTTTGAATCCCGTAATGGCGGTACTATCATATGTTGAAAGACTGGAGCGACTCGGCTTGTATACACTGGAATTTAGAAGGATGAGAGGGGATCTTATCGAAACATATAAGATTATTAAGTGGTTGGACACGTTGGAGGCAGAAAATATGTTCCCAATTTTGGGGGAGTCCAAAACGAGGGGACTTAGTTTAAGAATAAGGGGTAGGCCATTTAGAACGGAGATGAGGAAAACAATCTTCAGTCCGAGAGTTGTGAATCTGTGGAATTCCCTACCTCAGAAGGCAGTGGATGCAAATTCTCTGAATGCATTCAAGAGAGAGCTTGACAGAGCTCTTAAGGATAGCGGAGTCAGGGTGTATGGGGAGCAGGCAGGAACAGGGTACTGATTGAGAATGATCAGCCAGGATCACATTGAATGGCGGTGCTGGCTCGAAGGGCCGAATGGCCTACTCCTGCACCTATTGTCTACTGCAATTCAGGAGCCGGAGCCCGGAGAGGAGAGACTGCGGCCACCTCTGGGATGCGCTCAGGGCGCGGGTTTATTAAAGAGACGAAGCGCTGAGGTGAACGGATATTTCACCGCGCTCTTCACCTGCTCCCTGAACTTGGACTGGGTCGCCGCGTAAATAAATGTGTTCCTGCAGCAGCTGAGATTGCTCAGCAAAAACCCGACGTAGTGAAAGATATATTGAGATTAATTCTGATCATTCCCAATCCCTGTGATCTGATAATAGACGACGTTTACAGCCACCGTCAGCCACAGGAGGATGAAGCTGCCGGTGATGGTGAAGAGTAAAACCACAGACCTCCACCCGCTCTCCATCTCCGGGTCACTGCGCTTCTCCCCCCTTGCTCTGACCTCTCAGCCCCTGACGGACCCGACTGGCCACTAAAATGTGCCGGACTGTCAGAGCGTTGAGCAGCAGGATCACAGCGAAAGGGAGGAACGGAGTCAAATGCCATCCAATAGACAATAGACAATAGACAATAGACAATAGACAATAGGTGCAGGAGTAGGCCATTCAGCCCTTCGAGCCAGCACCGCCATTCAATGCGATCATGGCTGATCACTCTCAATCAGTACCCCGTTCCTGCCTTCTCCCCATACCCCCTAACTCCGCTATCCTTAAGAGCTCTATCCAGTTCTCTCTTGAAAGCATCCAACGAACTGGCCTCCACTGCCTTCTGAGGCAGAGAATTCCACACCTTCACCACCCTCTGACTGAAAATGTTCTTCCTCATCTCCGTTCTAAATGGCCTACCCCTTATTCTTAAACTGTGGGCCCTTGTTCTGGACTCCCCCAACATTGGGAACATGTTATCTGCCTCTAATGTGTCCAATCCCCTAATTATCTTATATGTTTCAATAAGATCCCCCCTCATCCTTTTAATTCCAGTGTATACAAGCCCAATCGCTCCAGCCTTTCAACATACGACAGTCCCGCCATTCCGGGAATTAACCTAGTGAACCTACGCTGCACGTCCTCCATAGCAAGAATATCCTTCCTCAAATTTGGAGACCAAAACTGCACACAGTACTCCAGGTGCGGTCTCACCAGGGCCCGGTACAACTGTAGAAGGACCTCTTTGCTCCTATACTCAACTCCTCTTGTTACGAAGGCCAACATTCCATTGGCTTTCTTCACTGCCTGCTGTATCTGCATGCTTCCTTTCATTGACTGATGCACTAGGACACCCAGATCTCGTTGAACTCCCCCTCCTCCTAACTTGACACCATTCAGATAATAATCTGCCTTTCTATTCTTGCTTCCAAAGTGAATAACCTCACACTTATCTACATTAAACTGCATCTGCCATGTATCCGCCCACTCACACAACCTGTCCAAGTCACCCTGCAGCCTTATTGCATCTTCCTCACAATTCACACTACCCCCCAACTTAGTATCATCTGCAAATTTGCTAATGGTACTTTTAATCCCTTCGTCTAAGTCATTACACCCGGGGTCAGTGTAATAACTGTCCACCGGGTCACAGAACCACGGGACATTGTCGATGATTATCACGGGGTGCCGTGTGAAGTAGCGGGGAACGTTTACCAGACAGAGCAGAACGCCGGTTGTTGCGAGAACCGCAGCCGCAGTTTTCCCGGTGCAATATTTTGTTTTCAGCTTCTGGCAACAAATGACGACAAAGCGATCAAAGGTGAAAGTGACAGTGAACCAGACAGAACAGTCTATAGCTGCAACCCTCATTACAACGATAACACTGCACACAGGGGTGATGGCCACGAAACTCCTATAAAAGTAATAGAATCGGATCCGACCCAAAATTACCTCGGTGATGAGGCTCAGTGGATCGGCCGCTGCCATGGCCACCAGGTAGCGAGTGGTGCAGGTGGAGAGGCCGCACTTTCCCCGGGACAGGATCACAATCGCAACTAAATTCACTGCGGAAAGAGAAGGGGACGGACACTGGGCATTACTGAACACGGTCTCCGGCGCTGAACACCGGCTCCATTTTCAGCTGAAGATCAGGAGTGTTGGAGTCGGTGCGCGGCTGCAGGTTTAACAATGTCAGACCGGGTTCCGACTGTGCCCGACCTGCCTGCTTCAGGGGAGAGGAGATAAGGCGACGGGCGGGGTAAAGGGCGGGGAGGGAACGAGCAGCCGCCCGCTACAAAAAGCGGAATGGTCCTGTCTACAGTTAACCCTGCTCACAGTCTCTGATGGGGCCGGTTTCACAGACTTAACCGTGACCGGCCGCGCTTAACCAGGGCTCTGGGAACTCGGCATCTGATGGGGACGAGGAGGGTTCAAGAGGGAAGGCAGGGACAACTTAGAATCCGGCAGCAGAGTGGGTCCGTTAATGGATTCATTCCACACTGAGTTCAGTTCGGTAACAACACACGCCGGTAGATACGCGGCCATTGGTTCAGGAGATCGATCCAATTATTGACCAACAGGCGGTGGAATCCGACTGTGACAGACTCCACAGTCAGACGTGTCCACAGGAGCGGGTGTTCACTCTGGTCAATAACTCAGACACAGTGAACTTCACAATGTAAACCCCTCCCAGTCACACTGTCCCGGAGAGCTGCCTGTCCCGAGCACTGGGACAACTCTGGGCAAGGTCCCACTGAAGGCAAGAACAACATTCTAGTGGGTCCCGGCAGCGGGAGAAAAAGAGGGTTAGTTTCGGCTGTCTGAAAATGAGAAAAATCACAGCGTTAATTTAAAAATATTTGGCAGAAAGGATTGATGTGCTTCACATATTCCTGCACAACGATCATCAGTTGGGAATCTTGTAACAGAATCAGAATAAGCTCAATACCCGTAACACGTGTAGTTATAAAACTTGAATTGTTCTGCTCGCTTACCAGGGACTCCAACGGCAGCAATGATCACGTACAAGATTTTCTCCACGTTGTAATATTCCTGAAGTCTTTGACGGTGCATTTTGACTGCCCAGCGACGTCTCCCCGTGAGCCACCAGTAATCTCTCGGAATGAAATGCTGGGGCAGAACATTCCTGGAAATTGTATACCATTTTCCGTCTCCACCGGGACAGCGAAGTTTCCGCAGAATTTTAAAAATGTGCTTTTGAAATGACTCGCAAACAGATGACATCGGCCAAGAGAAATCCCTGCTGAGACAGGTCGTGATTTATTCAGGGAATTGATTGAGAAGCTCCAAAGACTGGGAATTGTGGCGATACTGAGGATGGAAATTGGGAGCGCCATTGTTCCAGCAAAGGGGATATTGTTTCAAACTCCATCAGATCCAACTCTCCACCTCGTGATGTTTGTCTGAGTTCCTTCAATGCGCTTCACTCATTAAGGCAATCCCAAATTCCAGGGACCCTCTCAGGGCTTGTGGTGCCCAGTTTGAAGGTGGACTGGGCGACCTTTGTCCACAGGTTGAGGAATTAGTTCAACAGATCACCTCGCACTAAAATGGCCCGTCCACTCTGCTTCACCACTCAATATGATCGCAGCTTAACTGACTGCAACCTCACCCCCACACTCCCGGCGAGCCCGGTAACCATTCACTCCTTGCTTGCCTGCAGTGGGTCTGATTTTGCGCCGGGACAATAACATTCTCTGCCTTCGTCACCTCTGAGGAGGAACGACCCAAAGACTCACGACACTCAGAGAACAGAAACATTGTGGCTTCAGAATTGTCCGAAACCCAAATAAAACAGCGAATGATGCAGCACATCTCCCTCCTCCCTTTCTCTTTCCCTCCATCCTTACTGCTTTCCTCTTTTTGAACAGTGACTCTCTCTCCTACACTCTCTATTCTCTCTCTCTCTGCGCCTCTGTCTCTGTCAACCTTTCACCCCTTACCCCTCCCTCCACTCCCACACTCACTGCATCTCTCCCTCAGTTTCTCTCTATCTATCTGATCCTTCCCTCTTTCCCTTTTGCCAACCCACTCGCTCTGAACTCCCCTCTCTCTTCAGCTTCCCACTTTCCCTTTGATAGTTCACTCCCCCTCCATCTCTTCCCCTTTCGTCGTCTCTGCTATCTCTCCCTATCTGTCTCTCTCTCTCCTTTCCCCAACTCTCCACCTGCTCGCCCTCACTTCTCTCTCCAACGCCATTCTTGGGAGTTAGCGGTTAGCCGCCATGGGATGTAACAGCTCTCCCTGTGCCTCTTCCCTGGGGAGGGGAGAGAGTGTTTCCTACACCAGTCTCTGTGACCCCCTCCCCTCCTGCCCCCACACCCCCTCTCTGTGACCCCCTCCCCTCCGGCCCCTACAACCCCCTCTCTGTGACCCCCTCCCCTACAGCCCCTACACTCCCCCACTCTCTCGTCTCAGTGACCCCCTCCCCTCCTGCCCCTACAACCCCCTCTCTGTAACCCCCTCCCCTCTGGCCCTACACTCCCCCACTCTCTCGTCTCAGTGACCCCCTCCCCTCCGGCCCCTACACCCCACCTCTTCTCCAAAGCCCCCACATCCTTCCTGTAATAGGAGTACCAGCACTGCACGCATTACTCCAAATGCAGACTGACCAAAGTCCTGGAGAGATGCAACTTTACGTCCCAGCTCTTGAACTCGATGCCCCGGCAGATGAATGCAAGCGTACCACACGCGTTCTTCGCCGCTCTGTCTACTTGAGAGGGGAGAGAGAGAGGGGGGAGAGGGAGGGGAGAGAGATGGGGAGAGAGTGGGGGGAGACAGATAGGGGGAGGGTGGAGAGAGAGGGAAAGAGAGAGAGGTGGGGGAGAGGGAGGGAGGGGTCAGTTTCCAAGTCGGTAACCAACCCAGGCGACGATTTGCTTGCTCGCCACAGAAGATCTGCGGCCACTCTTACATTTCTTCACAACATTTCTTCACTAAACGTTATTCCCTTTATCCTGTATCTGCACACTGTGGATGGCTCGATTGTAATAATGTATAATCTTTCTGCTGACTGGATAGCACTCAACTAAAAAGCTTTTCACTATAGCTTGGTACACGTGACAATAAACTAAACTGAACTCCCCTCCCCGCTCTCGTCTCCTCCCCTCCTACCCTCTCCTCTCGTCTCCTCCCCTCTCCTCCACCCCCTCCCTGTCCTCCCGTCTCCTCCGATCCCCTCGCCTCCCCTTCTCTCCTCTCCTCTCCTCTCCTCTCCTCTCCTCTCCTCTCCTCTCCTCTCCTCTCCTCTCCTCTCCTCTCCTCTCCTCTCCTCTCCTCTCCTCTCCTCTCCTCTCCTCTCCTCTCCTCTCCTCTCCTCTCCTCTCCTCCCTTCTCCTCTTTTCTCCTCTCGTCTTTTCCTACCCCCTCCCATCACCTTTCCTCTCCTCTCCTCTCCTCCCCTCGCCGTTCGTCTCCTCCCCTCTCATCTCCTTAGGACACATAATATATTGCACACCTGCAAGGAGAATATAAAGATGGGGACAGAATGATGAGGCCGGTCAGAGTGAATGAGTCAGCTCCTGGCTCGCAGGCTCACAACGGTCCTTTGCCTCTTACAGCGCTTTTATTGGAAGCACCATGGTGCGGCTAAAGGGTTTCGTGGTTCCCGAATCACCGGAACCGACCGAAAGAGGGACAGTAAAGTATAAACTATCTACTCTTTGACACGCTGGGCTCTCAGGATACGCTCACGTAACAAAGTTATCCGGTAAAATACCGACAGTTCAATAACTCCCAGTCATACAGCAGGGATCCCAGGAACGAATCACTCGGTCCAAGACTGTCCGATAATGGACTGACAGCGGTGGATCACTCCCTCGGTGGCGGCTGGGCTCTCAGGACCACCCATTCGCTTTCTTCCAGGATTGTCCAGGATGGATCGAGCGCTCGGCTCCATACCTCAACGTCACCCTTTTGAAACACGAACCAAAACGCGGAAACCCAGAGATGAGGTAAGAGTGTCTGCGACATCAGAGCTGGTTAAGACCCAGTAGATTAGTCTGGTAATACCGAAGCTAATGGAGATCGAGGCCATATTAGGTTTGTGGTTGGTGACAAATAGCATACAGAAAGACGGCAGAGCTGTCAAAGATCAACGTCACAGTTCAGGGCATCACGACACGGATTTCTCATTGCATTTCCATAGGTCCAACCTCTTTCTACAGTTTGGCAACGTCCTTCCTCCTTTCATTGGATCAGATATAATAATGTTTGCTGATGATTGCACTTTCGAAGCCTCTGTGTAAAAAAAATACTTGTGTACTTACTGCACCATCTCGGCTAAATTCAGACATGGGCTGATAGATGGGAAGAGACATTGGGTTAATAAAGTGCTCACAAACGGCCATCTCTCATATCATGCCAACATATCCCAGGCATTCAATGACATTGTCACATCCTCGACCCCGCCATCAATAAAAACTAAAAGTGCGCGGGTTGCACAGTGTCGCGGGCAACATGTGTGAAGGAGATGGACAGATAATGGTTCGGCCCTGGACCTTCCTTCTCTCTTCTGCATTATTCTCAGACGGGTGCCAGTCCGAACCGTCGTTTGTTCATTTCCTCCGCAGATCTCACTTGACGCGCTGACATCCTCCAGCGCTTTGTACGTTGTTCAAGATTCCAGTATCGGCAGAACTGGCGTCCCCACCATCAATACCAAAGATACTAAAGGAACAAGATAGACCACTCGACCCTAAAAACCGTAGTACATCAAGGCGCCATTTTAGTAGGCAGAAACTTGTAGAAACATTTTCAAAGAAAAATAACAAAAACGTGTGAATTGGTAGTTGAGATCTATTCTGCATTTTAATAGTATAATCACACATACTATTCCCCCAAAACACTGATTGCACTGCGAGAGGCATAACGAACGGCGAGTTTTGCCTACTAACCTGGCTCCTTTGCATACTACACTTCAGTATAGGCGATTTCAACGGAGTGGTCCATCTTGTTCCTCTAGTATCTTTGATCAATACCATGTGCGGTACCAGTGACCCGAAGCCCGGCGGAACAGTCAGGTAATGTCGAACATTGGCTCGGTGAAAGTGGAAAGACGGTGGCAGTTGAAGCTCGATGCCCAGATCGACGTCCTTTCACTTGTGCACAACGGGGATTGATGGTGGGCCCACTGTCGTTTTTCGTCTATGTTAAAGACTTAGCTGACAATGTTTTAAAAATGGTTAGTATCTTTGCTGCCGATGCTTGATCGCTAGTGACAGTGAAGGAGCTTACCGAAGATCACATCAGGTTCAAGATGAACAGGGGAAAGGGACAAGGAATGTCTGAAAGTGCGATGTGTAGTATTTGGTAAACTAATGGGTGGTAATTATTGAAGCAAGTCATCTAATCTTTTGGGAACTGGAAAGATGGACACTTCCTTGAAGAAGGTGGGGACTGCAGACGGCGATATTCAGTGGCGAGAGGTTGGAGATCTCGGCGAATAGCGTGGCCCGTTGATTGGCGCACGATTTCAAAACTCGGCCAGGGACGACATTTGGACGATTGCCGGAAATTTACCGGTCGTTTTCCGAGAATTTACCTGAGTCAAATATGTCATAATGCTGAAAAATGTCGAGAAGATTTACGAGGATGTTGCTGGGACTCGAGGGCCTGGCCTCTACTGCCTTCTGTGGCAGAGAATTCCACAAATTGACAACTCTCTGGGTGAAAACGTTCCTACTCACCTCAGTTTTAAATGGCATCCTCTTTATTCTTAGACTGTGCGCCCTGGTTCTCGACTCCTCAAAAATTGGGAACATTTTTCCTGCATCTACCTCGTCCTGTCTATTTATAATTGTATACGTCTCTGTAAGACCCCCCTCATCCTGTGAATAGAAGCCCAGTCTTTCCAATCTTTCCCCATATGACAGTCCCGCCATCCCGGAGATTAAATTCGTGAACCTACGCTGCACTGCCTCAAGAGCAAGGATGTCCTTCCTCAAATGTTGAGACCAAAACGGCACACAATACTCCAGATGTGGTCTCACCTGTGTCCTATACAACTGCAGAAGGACCTCTTTACTCTAATACTCAAATCATGTTCCAGTCCATCTTCTCAAGACAAACCTGAAGTAGATCTCGTTGTGCACTGACCATTGCTATCTTACACTTCTATTGGCGCCACGTTCCGAAATCCCTGTCTTCCTCGCTCTTGGGCATTCAAGCTGTCGAACCAGACCGTGATGCAACCGGGCAATATTTTCTCCACTGCACAAGTGTTGAAATCCAAGAGTATTGACAGACCGAATCTCCCCAATCTGCTCAGAAAGTAGAGACGTTGATGAGCTTTCTTTATAGTTGCATTAATGTTCCGGGTCCAGGAAAGATCTTCAGAGATATGCACGTTCAATAATTTGAAGATTTTGAATCTCTCCCCCGTCGTCCTATAGATCTACACAGGATTGTGGGACCCCATTCTTCCACTTCCGACGTCCATAAACAGTTCCTTGTACATTCTGACAACGATAGCAAGGTTGTTGCTCTGGAACCTTAGGCATTCTAGACGGTGGTGTTGGGAATCTATGCTATTAGCTGATATAGTTAATTAGAGATATTGATATTTTGTTGTAGATGGGTGAAGATGGGTGAAGATGGTTTCTTTTGTTGTTGTTTTAGCTAATATATAATGAATGCTTATTTTCAGTAGAAAGCAGTAAGATGGATGCTTGTGGCTGAAATGTTATCCTTGGGAATGAAATGTGTTTGTCCCTTTATGAATGATAAGGAGTAGACAGGGGAGTAGGGATTCCTTCTTCTTAAATTACTCCCTTGTCTGACAGTGTGAGACCTGTGTATCGAAACAGTTAAGAAGCAAGGTCGTGCAGCTGCGAGATTGCTCGTGTATAAGAGCTAAAGAAAGTTTATTGTTTAATAACAACTCCTTATATGGGTGCGTGTGAAAGTAGGAAAAGTTTTGAATCCACTGTAGGTAGATTGATGCGTTTCTCCGAAAGCATGTGCCTTATATTAATGGATTGGTTTCTGAGCATGTGACCTGTATTAATGATTTTGTTTTCTCTGTAACCGTGGGAATTGTATTAGAATTGTAATTGGTCCTTGATTTCTTTTTGTCACACCTCTTTCTTTTCTGTATAAAAAAAATTAAACAATCGTGGAAAAGTTGTTCTTCCCCTCTCCTAAGTTGAGATCTTTTCAGACACTAGTATTGTGTCTGGAGATCCTCACGGGAAGAACCCCACTGTGGAATCAATCTGATGTGTTCATCCAGTATTACGTGTGATTATTCAGACTGAAGGTATAGAACTTGATTTATCATTTTGGTGGCAGCGGTGGGATTTCAAAAGATAATTACCACGAGTTCTCGGCCAAGGAGCTGCGGTCTCGGAGGCAGAGAGAGGAATTCGGCCCCCGATGCAAGTAGTTTGTTTTACTGCATCGGTTCCTCCGATTTGTCGTCTGATGACGAATTGGCCATTCGCTAACTCTTGTGTGATGTCTTAACGAAATCAGGTCAGTCTGGCGAATACTGGAAGAGGCAGATATTTTGGTTAGTGATTGATATAACTGGGAGTCGACTAACATTGTATGATATCGATATCAATACCACTGGTCAGGTTTCAGTCCTGAGAGTGGGGCACTGGTCAGGTTTCAGTCCTGAGAGTGCGGAAGCTGGACAGGTTTCAGTCCTGAGAGTGCGGACGCTGGTCAGGTTTCAGTCCTGAGAGCGTGGGTTACAGTCGCTGTAAGATTGTGTCCGGTTGTGTGTATGAAAGTGTTGTGAGGTGTCGTGTGAGCTTGTGTGAAGTGTTGTGGGAGGTGAAAAGATTTGTGACGTTTCGAACGCGACTGTGTAAATTGTGTCATTTGCAACGCACTGTGTTGAATTATCAATCAGCAAGATGGGTAATCCTTTGGATACTACAACTGAATCAAACAGTGCTTTGCAAATCTTATATGAACGGTATCCTGACAAATCAGAGCAATTCAGACAATTGTCGGGGGAGTTAAACAAGAAATTAGGGGATGACTTTTGGCCATTAGGATGAACAAATGCTCTGGATGATGTTAAAATGGTTCAGGAGATAATTTGGAAAAGTAATAGGAGTACTCTGGCAAAGGAACTTATTGCCCTGTGGAAACAGCATTGTCAAGAATTAAAGGAAGCTTCAGTGTTGGCAAGTTGGCAGGATAATGCTTTGAAATTGGTAATAAGAATTACTGAAGGACGAGTGGCTAAATCAGCCGGAGTGTTAAAGAAGGAATGTGCTCATGAAAAACATTCGAGGCAGAAGTTTGGTAAGACCCTGATGGGGTCTGGGGGTATTGATGTAAGTGAGTTATGTAATCCGATGGCTAACCTTGCCCAGGCAGGAGGAGACAATGATGACTTGGGTGAGTGGAATATTAGAACTAGCGGGGTGCCCCAGAAGCCTACCGCGCCTCCCCCTCCCCCATATATATCTCCTACCCCAGCGCCGATATTCCAAATACCTGGCAGCCCTGATTCCTAGCCGCTAGCAGTCACAGCCCAGGTGAATAATGCCTCGGGAGGTCAGGGAACGAGCCAGCAGCTGGGTTCACAGCATACATCTCCTGTAACTTCCCATACCAGAAATAAGACTAAAAATAATCGGGTATCTATCTCACTACCACCACCTAGTATGTCTAGATCAAGAAGACGACGAAGAAATCAGAGGCAAATGTTTCAGAGTCATCGTGATAATAGTAGTGAGGATTCTGAGGATGAACCATTATCCCTGAAGTCTGATTCTGATATTGAAAACCCTATTGTATATAAATCAACGTCCCGTCAATTTCCGGTCAGGCAAATGTCCAATCCTGCCTTTAACCCAGCAGTTCAGGTGGGCGTTAATAATCATCAGACTGGGGGAATTTTCTCTCCTTGGAAACCTAGCGATATAATGGCAATTTTGGCTAGAATGCCGGAAAGAAAGGAGTCACCCTCCTCATTTGTGGACTTTCTTCGGACCACTATACAAGTCTACCAAGCAGAATCTAGGGATTTATGGGCCTTAGTAAAACAGATCTTAACCCCAGCCGAACATGTAAGATTCCTGGCTAATTTAAATTTTGCAAGCCATGATGCTCTATCAGTTCAACATGTTCAAAATGACGCCCGTGAAAATGAGGCCCTGATGGTCACCTTCCGAAAGCCAGTTAACATTTCCATACGAAAGCACGGAAAAACGAAGGAGCAGAGGAGTTTATGGAAAGATTCTCGGAGGTGTACCGAAGTCAGTCAGGAGACATTAATTACCAGAATGGGGTATACTCAGCACAATACTGTGCTTTCCTGATCAGCTGCCTTCCGACTTCAGTTGCTGAGGCGATAGAGGCTAACAATATGAATTGGGCAGAAAGTAACCCTGGCCAGATGGAAAGAGCAGTGAAATAGTATTGGAAAGACAGCAAGAGTCAGGAAGCCAATCCGACCTCGGTCAAAGTAAAGACTGAGTGAGTGATGAGGAAGAACAAACCCAAGCCTGTCACAGGTAGGGCGGGGTAACGGAGGGAGCCCCAATACCGTGTCCCCGGATGGGGGAACGGACCAGAGTTCGGATATGTCAATTACCAAGGCCCGCCCACTCCTACTCAAGGCCCGCCCACTCCTACTCAAGGCCCGCCCTACACTCCCCGGAGACAAAGTTTCAGCGAGGGGAGGGAAGACAGAGAAGGAGGACCAGGCATCTGCTTTAACTGCGGTCAGCACGGCCATTGGAAAAAGGAGTGCCCCTCTCTCAGACAAGGAGGAGAGGGACCCGTGCAAGGATACCGCGGAGGTTGGCAGGGAAATAGGGGACTAGGAGGATATGCAAACGTTTCCCAGGATAACCCCTTTCCCCAGTACTGACTAGCCAACCCCGTGGTGAACGGGTCTCAATCAGATAAAGAGCCCGTTCTATCACTGATGATTAAAGGGAGCTGGCAAACTTTTTTAGTGGACACTTGGGCATCCATGTCCTATGTCCAGTCAGAACTCCAGCTCCCGACATCAGGAAGGACACAAAGCTTGTCTGGATTCCAGGAGCAAGCACGACAGTATCCGATATCTGAACCAGTTGGCGTAACATTTCAAAACAAATCTGTGAAACATCAGTTTGTGATTACCACCGGGCTAGATTGCAATCTTATGGCCAGTGACCTGCTGTGTGCCTTGTGTGGAGATGAAGGAATCACTGTAAAACCATGGGCCCCTAGGAGACAATGTTATGCCTCTACTACTCCCCAATGGTGGACTCTGGATTTGAAGGATCATTCCCCTTCCCATGTTCCCCTAGCTTATGACCAAAGCGGAGGGAACATGGAATTAGAAACTTTCTACAAGGGACATGAGGGGAGCGAGTGGAAAGTTGTGATCAGAGCCCTTGTTACGGGACCAGATGGAGAGGCGGAATATGGAGAGATCCCTTCGGAACTATGGGAAAGTGAACTTCCCGTACCATGCGAAGGATTTGGGACCCATGGTAAAGCGAGTGGTTGAACAGGCTGACCCAAATCACTGGCAGAAGCAGTCCTTGCCAGATGACTGTACCATTCAATTGTATCAATCTCCAAAAGTAGTCGTATCACATTTGCATCATCATTTTGGGAGAGAGCTACAAGAATACGTGGATCCGCAGGTGTGGGCGGAGGACCCCACACATGTGGAATATGTTCAAATCACTCCCATCAAAGTTACCTTGGAAAAGGACTCCATGCTGCCGTCTACCCAACAGTATCCGTTAAAGCAGCAAGCAATACTGAGCATTGATAAATTAATCAAAGGATTACTGAAGCAGGGAATTCTTGTGAAGTGTCACTCTCCATGTAACATGCCCATACTGACAGTTCCAAAACCATGGAAGCCGGACCGGTACAGGCTAGTGCACGATTTACGATCCATCAATGCTATTGTACAATCACTACACGCATTGGTAATAAATCCAGCTCACTTTCTAGCCCAGATCCCGGCACAAGCAAACATCTTTGCAATTGTTGATCTCCAGCACGCTTTCTTTTCTTTGCCCCTACAAGCCAATACCTCTTCGCTTTTACTTATAATCGGCAACAGTATACGTGGACCCGACTGCCCCAAGGGTTCATTAATTCCCCAACACTGTTCTCCAGGTATCTGCAGGAGCAGTTGCAGCGTTTGACTTTCAGACACGGCTCCACTCTAGTTCAGTATGTGGATGATCTACATACTGACGAGCAGAGCAACCGAGAAGGCACGACCCAGTTGCTCAATTATTTGGCCTCACTAGTGATCACCTTTAATCACTCGGTCTAAAATTGAACCAGGTGTTAATGTGATGATCAAGAATTGGACGAGGAAGGGGTTGGATGCTCGATGGGAAGGACCTTACCAGGTTCGTCTCACAACCCCAACCGCAGCTAAAGTGGAAGGGAGAAATGCATGGATCCATTGTCACCACTGTAAATTTGTCAATATTGAACCTGAAACCTAAATTACTAACCTTTTTTCATAAGAAATATCTCTTCAGAATAGATGGATCATCTTACAATGAAAGTGCACCTGGTGATCATCTGTTTTAAAGCCTTACTGATTCCGGGAATGATGAAGGAAAGAATGTACAGGCCGAACCAGCCTAACCACGTGCACCACCTGTGTCAAGGAGATGTACTCCAATGCGATTATGATATCCCGGAGGGATTTGGACAATGGAACGTCGGCCGACTGACAGGTTGCATTGGACTTTTGAGCCATCTTCACTTTTCGTTACTGTTGAAGGACCGTCATCATAAAATGTTACCTTGTTATTGGACTGTGTGAATTTGATTATGTATGCCAAAGTGAGGAAGGTAGATATCCCATGAAACTATGTGGGGTCTCTCCACGACAGAGACGTAAACGTGATCTCAAGTTTCTTGTAGAAGTACCAAGAGGTAATTTATGTCTCCGATCTCACTCAGCTACGTGCTCCCCGCAGTCAGTTGTTTGTTACCCACCCATGACCACAGTACATGCACTATTCAGCATAAAACCAGAATGGGACCCTCTAAAGTACCTTACATGTGATAATTGGAGGGAGAAAGCAAAAATAAAGGCGCCTAAACCTATCCACCTCATTTATGAACCCTTTACTGCCCCGCCTGCTATTTGTCTCCCGTTAGCAAAGGATAATTCACATTCACATGACGTATGTTTGATCGCGGATATCGCCAAACCGTGCAAATTCACACCCAATGATGACCTCAGGTCATATGAGAGTTGTTTCCACCAGGAAAAGGAGGGACGCGTATATGTTAATAACCCGAGCAACATCACATGCTTGATGTCGTTTTGTGATAACCTGTCAGGTCAAAGACGGCCACTATACCTGTGTTCCTCGTGCTATGGGAATCCCACTAGTCTGTGGAGTTCGCAATGGAACGCATGTGGTAGTAGGAAACTATATGTTCCCACTTACCCAGATGACTAAAGAAAGAGGTGGCAGAGATGCGCGATGGTTCTCTGAGCAGTTTAGGGACTGAATAGAGGGAGGTGAATTAAACATGTATTCGATATGTCATGGCACCTTGTTTTTAACGGATTCAAACCTTTTCTTTTTCTTTAATGGTACAGCCACTAATGTCCTGAATCCACCATTTCCGAGACAGGTGGCGATCGGAACCCTAATTCCTATGACAATACCCTGTCCCTCCCAGTGGGTGTCTCGTCAAAGGTTGGTGACTAAAGCTGTTTCGGAAGAATTTTGCTCAAAGTGGAACACATGGGAGCTCTGTTGGATACGCATGGGCGAGATTCTTTAGTCTAGGCTTTACTGGAGGTTATTTGTCTGCCAATAATCGCACTTAGCTCATTTGTGGTCTCACTATCTTGGGTAATGTAACCACGGGGGCCCTCGATATGATTACCCAGGGACTTACTGAACTTAGGCTCTTTACTATCCAGAACAGATATGCCCTAGATTATTTGTTGGCTCGAGAAGGTGGTGTCTGTGCTATAGTGAGAGGTAGGTGTATGGTGGGAGTTAGGGATCAGACAGGGAATATTACTCGTTTTATTACAAAGATAAGGGAGCAAATGGACAACATGAAGGAGTCGAATAGTTGGGGTGCTTGGGGTTTCGGAGGCTGGTCAGACAAGTTGATTGATATAGCATTGTATCTGGGAATTTTAATTGTTTGTATATTTGTAGGGTTGGCTATTCTGAAATGCGCATTGAAAAGAATGCAGATGGCGTTAGAAAGTATTGGTACTTCAAGAATATTAGTGGTAAGACAAACTGAATTGTATGATAAGGAGGCTGAGGATGTTGATAGAGTGAAGGAAGAGTTTGAATGACTAGGAAGGTTATTAGATTAGGAGGTAAAAATGAAGGGAAAGATGAAGTGGTTTTGAGGATAACCAATTTAATAGAATAGGTGTAGTAGGATATGTGGCCTTTGGAGGGCGATACCAGAAGAATGATGCATGTGTGGAGTTTTGGAACTGAAAGGGTTACGGCGATGCAGGCAAGAAGCCGTTCATGTAAGAGATATTGTAGCAGGGAGTAGTTTTTCTGGTGTCAGGGGTCATTGTTTAGAAATGCTTATGATTGTCTAGTATCGATGTAGTTTCGTTTCTGTAGAAATAAACAAGGTTTAGATTTGATTATACTTAGAAGTTTGGTTATACATAGTTTCTTTTCTATCCACATGAGGGAATATGAAGGGATTGTTTTACTCTTGAGGTGTTTAAGGTGATTTGTTGTTTTAAGCTTTGATAGTTATCATAGAATGATAAAAGAAGGGAATGAAAATCTATGCTATTAGCTGATATAGTTAATTAGAGATATTGATATTTTGTTGTAGATGTTTGAAGATGGTTTCTTTTGTTGTTGTTTTAGCTAATATAAATGGATGCTTATTTTCAGTAGAAAGCAGTAAGATGGATGCTTGTGGCAGAAATGTTATCATTGGGAATGGAATGTGTTCGTCCCTTTATGAATGATACGGAGTAGACAGAGGAGTATCGGGGTTCCTTGTTCTTAAATTCCTCCTTTGTCTGACAGTGTGAGCCCTGTGTATTAAAACAGTTAAGAAGCAAGGTCGTGCAGCTGCGAGATTGCTCGTGTATAAGAGATAAAGAAAGTTTATTTCTCAATAACAACTCCTTATATGGGTGCCTGTGAAAGTAGGAAAAGTTTTGAAGCCACTCTGGGTAGATTGATGCGTTTCCCCGAAAGCATGTGACTTATATTAATGGTTTGGTTTCTGAGCATGTGACCTGTATTAATGATTTTGTTTTCTCTGTAACCGTGGGAATTGTATTAGAATTGTAATTGGTCATTGAATTCTTTATGTCACATCTCTTTCTTTCCTCTATAAAAAAGTAAACAGTCGTGGAAAAGGTGTTCTTCCCCCCAGCGTTTCCCAGAAGGCGGGTGGCACTGGCGGGCCGTCGAGCTCCAGCGCTGATGGTAGAAACACCATGCTCCTCCATGGGTTTATACGGCAGGCTCAGAGGGCTCGGTGGAGCACCCGGCAGGTGTGGATCTAGGCCGCCGCGCCTTCCTGGGCACGTGGACACTCGAATATCATCCGGAAGCTGCTGCAAAAAGGCGTATTCGAACAACATGCAGGGCTGGTGGCCGTCCATGAGCGAGAGCACCTCACTCATTAGGACCGAGGGCTTCCGGTCGCCCATGTTGAAAATATTGTTCCAGACGACTGAGGCCGAAAGTACGGAGTAGCAGTGCCTTGAGGCCCCCATTTTTCTCGGCCGCCGGTGGATTCTGCAGGTCGGGAAGTACCCGACAGGCCATCTCTTGGTCGAGCGCGCCAAGTACGTAATAGTAGTGGGCATTGTCAGTCGTGACCCCGCGAAGATGAAACTGCGCATCGGCCTGTTGAAACCATACCCGCGGCTGGGCGGTCCAGAAAGTAGGCAGTTTCAGGGCGACTGCGTCGAGTTGGGCCTGGTCTGCGGCGATGGCGGGTTGGTCGCTGGCAGCGTGCATTCTGATCCTCCAAAATGTCTATTTTGGACGTCGGCTGGTCACCAGATGTAGCGGACACGGAGCTGTCCGTCCAAGAACGGAGCAGCAGACCAAGTTTATTCAACGCCACTTTAAATCACTGCCACAGAACACTCTCTCTCCACTCACTCCCTTATCTGCAACACGCGCCAACAACCCATACTCCCCCGGGGCACCCCGTGACCTCTGACGTGCCGAAGGTTGTGACAATAGACAATAGACAATAGGTGCCGGAGGAGGCCATTCGGCCCTTCGAGCCAGCACCGCCATTCAATGTGATCATGGCTGATCATTCTCAATCTGTACTTCGTTCCTGCTTTCTCCCCATACCCCCTGACTCCGCTATCCTTAAGAGCTCTATCTAGCTCTCTCTTGAATGTATTCAGAGAATTTGCCTCCACTGCCCTCTGAGGCCGTGTACCTCGTGTGGCTCACCACCAGGGTTCGCTACAACACCTCTTTATTTTCTGTATAAAAAAGTAAACAATCGTGGAAAAGTTGTTCTTCCCCTCTCCTCAGTTAAGATCTTTTCAGACACTAGCATTGTGCCTGGAGATCTTCACGGGAAGAACCCCACTGTGGAATAAATCTGATGTGCTCATCCAGTATTACGTGTGTTATTCAGACTGAAGGTAAAGAACTTGAATTATCACAAGGACCCCCAGGTCACGCTGCACCTCCCCCTTACCTAACCTAACTCCATTGAGATAATAATCTGCCTCCTTGTTTCTGCCGCCAAAGTGGATAAGCTCACATTTATCTGTATTATACTGCATCTGCCACGCATCTGCCCACTCACTCAACCTGTCCAGGCCACCCTGCAACCTACTGACATCATCTTCACAGTTTACACTGCCACCCAGCTTTCTATCATCCGCAAGCTTGCTAGTGTTGCTTCTAATTCCCTCTTCCAAATCATTAATATATATGGTAAACAGTTGAGGCCCCAACACCGAGCCTTGTGGCACTCCACTCGCTACTGCCTGGTTGCTTCTAATTCCCTCTTCCAAATCATTAATATATATGGTAAACAGTTGAGGCCCCAACACCGAGCCTTGTGGCACTCCACTCGCTACTGCCTGCCATTCTGAGAAGCAAAGAGTTTACTCCTACTCTTTGCTTCCTGTCTGCCAACCAGTTTTCTGTCCATGTCAACACTCTACCCCCATACCATGTGCTCTAATTTTGGTCACCAATCTCCCGTGCGGGACCTTATCGAAGGCTTTCTGAAAGTCTAGATACAGTACATCCACTGGCTCCCCTTCATCCATTTTACTTGTCACGTCCTCAAAAAACTCCAGAAGATTAGGCAAACATGATTTCCCTTTCATAAATCCATGCTGACTTGGACATCCTTTTACTGCTATTCAAATGCACCGTTATTACCTCTTTAATAATTGACTCCAGCATCTTTCCCACCACCAAGGTGAGGCAAACTGTTCTGTAATTCCCCGTTTTCTCTCTCGTTCCTTTCTTGAAAAGTGGGATAACATTAGCTATCCTCTGATCCACAGCAACTGATCCTCAATCTATGAACATTGGAAAATGATCACCAATGTGTCCACTATTTCTGGAGCCACTTCCATGAGGACCCTAGGATGCAGACCATCAGGCCCAAGGGATTTATCATAATTCAGTACCATTGGTCTACCCAATACTGTTTCTCGCCTAATGAAAATTTATTTCAGTTCCTCTACCCCCCTAGATCCTCTGTCCTACAATACACCCTGGGAGGTTGTTTGTGTCTTCCTTAGTGAAGACAGATCCGAAGTACCTGTTCAACTCTTCTGCCATTTCCTTGTTACCCATAATAATTTCACCCGTGTCTGCCTTCAATGAACCCACATTTGACTTTGCTACTCTTTTTCTCTTAACATATCTAAAGAAGCTTTTACTGTCCTTCTTTATATTCTTGGCCTCGTACTTCATCTTTTCAGCTCATGTTACCCGTTTTGTTACCTTCTGTTGTCCTATGAAAGTTTCCCAATCCTCTGGCTTCCGGCTACTCTTTGCTGTGTTACACATCTTTTCTTTTAGTTTTATTCCATCCCTAACTTCCCTTGTCAGCAACGGTTGCCTCCTACTCCCCTTAGAATATTTCTTCCTTTTTGGAATGGAATGATCCTGCGTCTTCCGGATCATGCCCAGAAATTCCTGCCATTGCTGTTCCACCGTCAATCCTGCTAGGATCCCTTTCCAGTCTACCCTGGCCAGCTCTTCTATCATGCCTTTCACAGTCCCCTTTGTTCAACTGCAATACTGACACTTTCGATTTAACCTTCTCCTTCTCAAATTGCAGATTAAAACTAATCATATTATGATCACGACCTCCAAGCGGTTCCTTTACCTCGAGTTCTCTTATCAAATCTGGTTCATTGAACAACACTAAATCCAGAATTGCCTTTTCTCTGGTAGGCCCCATTACAAGCTGCTCTAGGAATCCATCTCGGAGGCACTCTACAAACTCTCTTTCTTGCCGTCCAGAACCAACCTGATTTTCCCAGTCTACCTGCATATTGAAATCGCCCATCATCACAGTGGCATTACTTTTGTTACACGCCAGTTTTAACTCCTGCTGCATCTTACACCCTACATCCGGGCTACTATCTGGGAGTCTGTAGATAACACCAATTAGTGTCTTCTTGCCTTTACAATTCCTCAACTCAATCAAGTGACTCTACCTCGTCAATCCCTATGTCTTCCCTCGCAAGGGATTGAATTTCATCCCTCACCAGCAGAGCTACCCCACCGCCTCTGCCCACCTGCCTGTCCTTTCTATAGGATGTATAACCCTGAATATTAAGTTCCCAGGCCCGATCCACCTGCAGCCACGTCTCTATAATCCGCACAATGTCATATCTCCCAACCTCTAACTGAGCCTCAAGCTCATCTACTTTACTTCTTATACTTCGCACATTCATATACAAAACTTTTAATTCCTTACCAATCTCACCCTTCACATCGATCCCTATTACATTTGGCTATACCCTCCTATCCCTTTGTGATCTTTCTTTCCTGTTAATTCTGGGGTCATTAACTATCCCTCGACTCTCTTTCCCTTCAAATCCATCCTTGACTATCCCATTTGACACCCCCCCCCGCCCTCCCTTTAGTTAGTTTAAAACCACCCGTGTAGCAGTGGCAAACCTGCCTGCCAGAATGCTGGTCCCCCACAAGCTCGTCCCCTTTGTACAATTCCCTCTTACCCCAAAACAGATCCCAGTGATCTAAGAATCTAAACCCGTGCCCCCTGCGCCATTTTCTCAGCCATACATTCAGGTCCCGTATCTCCCTGTTCCTGCTCTCGCCAGCACGTGGAACTGGGAGCAAACTGGAGATAACCACCGTGGAGATCCTGCTTTTCAGCATTTTTCCGAGCTCTCTAAAGTCACGCTGCAGACTATTCATTCTCTTCTTTCCGACATCGTTTGTGCCAACATGCACTACCACTTCCGGCTGTTCACCTTCGCCCTTGAGGATTTTCTGCACTCTGTCCGTGACATCCTGGATCCTGGCACCAGGGAGGCAGCATACCATCCTCGAATCCCGTCTGTTGCCGCAGAAACCCCTGTCCGTACCTCTCACAATGGAGTCTCCTACTACCACGGTGTTGCCTGACGTCGGCCTCTTTGGTTTTGGCTCAACAGCACGTTTTGCTTCGCAAGCCAGTCTGCCGCTCAATGTGGCGACATCTTCTTCCCCGACAGCTTCCAAGTGTGTGAACCTGTTCTCAAGAGGTACAACACCCGGGGACCTTTGCACTCCAAGTTTCCTTCCCTTTCTCACCGTCACCCACCTTCTCTCTTCCAGTACCTTTGGTGTAACAATCTCACTGTAGGACTTGTCGAGGAATGACTCAGGTTCTCGGACGAACCTGAGGTCATCCACTTGCTTCTCCAGTTCCCCCACACGGTCGTTCAGGAGCTGTACCTGGTTAAACTTCTCGCACTTGTAGCAGCCAGAGGCACCAGCAGATTCCCTGACCTCCCACATCATGCAAGCATCACAATGAATCAGCTTGCTTGACATTTCTTTCTTGCGTCTCACCCTCTGCAGGGTTTGGTGTGGCGTTCTCCATCAGCCTCCTCGCCGAAGACTCACAGCCAAAGACACGGAATTTTCTCACAAGGCACTTAGACTCGCTGCCGAAGACTCGCACTTTTCTCACAGGGCACTTAGACTCGCAGCCTAAGACTCGCACTTTCCTCATTGGGCACTTCTCTCGACAGGGCCGCACCCAGACCTTCATCCACTTTACTTTTCACATCCTCAAATAGTTCCAGAAGATTAGTGAAGCAGGATTTCCCCTTCATAAATCCATCCTGACTTGGACCAATCCTGTTACTGCTATCAAAATGGTCCGTTGTTACATCTTTAATAATTGATTCCAGCAACTTCCCCAACACCTATGTCAGGCTAACTGGTCTGTATTCTCCCTCGCTCCTTTCTTGAAAAGTGTGATAACATTAGCTACCCTCCAATCCACAGGAACTGATCCTGAATCTATAGAACATTGGAAAATGATCACCAATGCTTCAGGCGGGAGTCTACGCGTTGAAGTACTGAGGGAGGAGCAGAAGGAGACTCGCTGATGTCAGGGGGGTATGGGGGTTTTTATATGCTAATATCCCAGCTATGCACCTTCTGCAGGTCCATTCCTATTAAATGGTTCCCCTCTCACATTGAGCGTCTGCTTTTTAAATTCTTCTACTCTGTGGAAATATATACCTGTGCATACACCCTATTTATTTCCCCCCATGATTTTATACATCTCTCTAAGATCACCCCTCAATCTCAATATTCCATAACAGGACCATTCTTTGGAAAGTGAACCAAAATGTCATACACGTGACCGGACGTCATCACATAAACTAATACATTTAAAAATGATTGTAAGAGATTGATCTTATTCATTGCTGCTTTCCTACATACAGAACTATAATGCTTGTCTGCTAAAGATATGAACATTCTAGCTTTTTAAAATTCAGAGTTTGAAAGATAAAAGAGAGTTATGGAAAAAATCTTCCTTGTGAGGCCACACACGTAACCAATCATATTTGACCTCTGAGCCTAAACAAACATTGTCAGCATAACATATAAAATGTCACTTGATAAACTTCGACATATATGTCATATATACAGTACAAAACAGGACATCTGTAATGCTTTCAGAATTCGAAGAGTTGTATCAAGGCTGGATTGACGGGGAAAAACCTCACCACATTCATGGCGGTAAGAAGGGGGAGAGAGGGAGGGAGGGAATTGGGGATGCTAAAAATCATGGGGGAAACATTTTCCTCTGCCAGTTCTAGTATGTAACAAGTATCTAACTATCTCTCTCTCTCTCTCCCTCCCTCTCTTTCTCTCCTCCAGGCCAATGCTCTCAGCCACTCTACGCAATGACAGCCCCTGGATAGCGTTGTGGAGTTTCCACCGCCCCCTCCTTTCTCTCTCTCTTTCCTCCCCCTCCACTTCCTCTCTCCTCCCCCTCCCTTTCTCCCCCTCCCTCTCTCTCCCCTTCCCTCTCTCTCCCCTCCCTCTATCTCCCCCTCCTCTCTCTCTCCCCCCCTCCCTCTCTCTCTCCCCCTCCCCTCTCCCTCTCTCTGCCCCCTCCCTCTCTCTCCCCCTCCTCCTCTCTCTCCCCCCTCCCTCTCTCCCCCTCCCTCTCTCCCCCCTCCCTCTCTCATCCCCTCCCTCTCTCTCTCCCTCTCTCTCCCCCACCTCTCTCTCTCCCCCCTCCCTCTCTCTCTCCCCTCCCTCTCTCTCTTCTCTCTCCCCCTCCCTCTCTCTCCCTCTCTCTCCCCCTCCTCTCTCTCCCTCTCTCTCCCCCCTCCCTCTCTCTCTCCCCTCCCTCTCTCTCCCCCCTGCCTCTCTCCCCCTCCATGATTGCTGGGGCAGAGTGACAGTTGAAAGGGGAGAGAAGATTGCATCTTCTCAAAACATCCATCCTGTTTTAATCATTGTGTGAATATCTGACCCCCTCGGGAGGCGTGTGTGATGGGACGGTGTGGAGGGAGGGAGGAAGTGTGTGGGGACGGTGCGGAGGGAGGGGAGTGTGATGGGACGGTGCGGAGGGAGGGAGTGTGTGAGGGACGGTGTGGAGGGAGGGAGTGTGACGGAGAGGGAGGGAGGGAGTGTGATGGGACGGTGTGGAGGGAGGGAGGAAGTGTGTGGGGACGGTGCGGAGGGAGGGAGTGTGATGGGACGGTGCGGAGGGAGGGAGTGTGTGAGGGGACGGTGTGGAGGGAGGGAGTGTGACGGGAGGGAGGGAGGGAGTGTGATGGGACGGTGTGGAGGGAGGGAGGAAGTGTGTGGGGACGGTGCGGAGGGAGGGAGTGTGATGGGACGGTGCGGAGGGAGGGAGTGTGTGAGGGGACGGTGCGGAGGGAGGGAGTGTGATGGGACGGTGCGGAGGGAGGGAGTGTGTGAGGGGACGGTGTGGAGGGAGGGAGTGTGTGAGGGGACGGTGCGGAGGGAGGGAGTGTGTGAGGGGACGGTGCGGAGGGAGGGAGTGTGTGAGGGGACGGTGCGGAGGGAGGGAGTGTGTGTGGGGATGGTGCGGAGGGAGGGAGTGTGTGAGGGGACGGTGCGGAGGGAGGGAGTGTGTGAGGGGACGGTGCGGAGGGAGGGACTGTGTGAGGGGACGGTGCGGAGGGAGGGAGTGTGATGGGACGGTGCGGAGGGAGGGAGTGTGTGAGGGGACGGTGTGGAGGGAGGGAGTGTGTGAGGGGACGGTGCGGAGGGAGGGAGTGTGTGAGGGGACGGTGCGGAGGGAGGGAGTGTGTGAGGGGACGGTGCGGAGGGAGGGAGTGTGTGTGGGGACGGTGCGGAGGGAGGGAGTGTGTGAGGGGACGGTGCGGAGGGAGGGAGTGTGTGAGGGGATGGTGCGGAGGGAGGGAGTGTGTGACGGGAGGGAGGGAGGGAGTGTGACTGGATGGTGCGGAGGGAGGGAGCTTCACTATGTGTGTGTGTGTCAGTCTGTGTATCTCTTGAATAAAGGTTATCTTTCTAAACCTTGGTCCTTCTCTTGTCGGGGTGTATCGACCAGCGATTGCCCCGTTCACGAGATGTCTCCACCGTTGGGAGAGTCTGGGACAGACGGCACAGTCGCAGGATTATAGGACGTTCCTTCACGAAGGAGATGAGGAGGGATTTCTTAAGCCCAAGGGCGGTGAATCTGTGGGATTCTTTGCCACAGATGGCAGTGGAGGCCACAAGTCTGGATATATTTAAGGCAGAGATAGATAGATTCTTGATTAGTACGTGTGTCAGGGATTACGGGGAGAAGGCAGGAGAATTGGGTTAGGAGGGAGAGATGGATCAGCCACGATTGAATGGTGGAGTGGACTCGATGGGCCGAATGGCTTAATTCTACCCCTATCACTAATGAACTAAGATTAGGGGGGGTGGGGGGAGAAAGAGAGAGGGGAAGGGTTGGGTTGAGTTGAGTTGATTGTCACACCGAGGTACAGTGAAAAGCTTTTCTGTTGTGTGATATCCAGTCAGCGGAAAGACTGCACATGATTACAATTGAGAAATGGAGAGATATGGGGGGGGACGGGGGGGGGGGGACGGAGTGAGAGGGAGGGAGGGAGGGAGATAGGCAGGTGTCAAACAGCCACCCAATTTTCTCTACAAACTTTGTCCAAAGATGCATTCAAGAGGGGTGCAGGTAAAATATTTATTTCACTGTTTAACACAAAGTCAGCTTCTCCTTTGAACTTTCCCTCGATTTTACAAAGCATGGAAGAGCAGCTGGAATTATTCCAGGGATTCGAGAAGCAGTTCCAATCTACATGAGAGAGTTAGTGACTCAATCATAAGTAATGTGGATGCAGGGACACAGTCCCCTGAAAGTGGTGTCACAGGTAGAAGAAGGAGTGTTGTAGAGCAGAGGGATCTAGGAGGTGGACACAAAATGCAGGAGTAACTCTGGGTCAGGCAGCGTCTAGAGAGAGTATATCAAATCTTAGTTTGGTTTCCGCACTGTATCTCCAAATTAAAGTAATGTTTGAAGGGGCGATCGATCACTGGACGCCACAGACTCGGTGGGTTGAAGGGCCTGTTTCCGTGCTGTATCTCTAAAGTCAAAAGGGAAAGACGGTGATTTTTCTTGGATACAGGGGGCAAACTGGCATTTTTTCGCCTTCCGCTGGGAACAGGAGGAAAAAGGAAACAGGACCCAAACTCTCGCGGAGAGAGTCCCCTTTATCCACGAAAAATCACCCCCACCCTTGTCCAGAGTCCCCATGATGGTCAACATCTACACTGTAGATCAACCATATTTATCTCTGTCTACATAACCTTCACCACATATCCTATGCATGATACACATTCCACGATTTATTCCAGTCCAGGATTTAGGTAGGACTGGAGTCACTGATATAGTCAGCTTGTTGCTTGTTGCCTTAGCTGAGTTACTCCAGCGTTTTGTGAATAAACGCAACAGTATGTATCGCTCACTCTGCATGGGTTTAATAAATGCTTTATGGTTCACCGAATACTTTGTAATGGATTGATTACAAAACACACTGGATTGGTGGTGGTGTTTCAGATCAGCGAGAAGGGGGAGAGAGGGGGTGGGGAGAGAGGGGGTAGAGAGAGTGAGGAGGGGAGAGAGACAGAGAGGGGGGAGGAAGGGAGGAGATAGGGGGAGAGAGAGTTAAGAGGGAGCAGGAGAGGGAACCGGGAAGTACTCTTTGTTTAACTTGGTTTTGTTGAACCATTCAAAAGAAAGAGGAGAGCGAGATGGGATAGGGGAAGGGAGAAAACGGGGGAGAGAGAGATAAAGTGAGAGGGAGAGACAGAGGAAGGAAGAGGTGGCAGAGAGAAAGGGGAGAGTAAGAGGAGTGGGAGAGGGGGCAACAAATATTAGTTTAGTTTAATGTATTATTGCAAATGTGTTCTTATGTGGAGTGGGGTGAGTGGGCAGAGAGAGGGGAAGGGGAGGGAGAGAGGGTAACAGTTATTGTTTTAATTTATTGTAAATTTATTTTAAAGTGGAGGGGAGAGAGTGTATCAAACATTAGTTTAGTTTCCGCGTTGTATACCTGAACTAAACCAGTGTGTGAAAGAGGGATCGCTGGTCAGCACCGACTCGATGGGTGGAAGGGCCTGATTCCGCGCTGTATCTCTGAAGATACTGCGCTGTATCTAGATGCAGAAAACATGTTCCGACGTCGGGGGAGCCCAGAACCAAGGGCCACAGTTTAAGAATAAGGGGTAGGCCACTTAGAAATGACATGAAGAAAAACGTCCTCACCCAGAGAGTTGTGAATTTGTGGCATTCTCTGCCTCAGAAGGCAGTGAAGGTCAATTCACTGGATACATTTAAAACAGAGTTAGATAGAGGTTTTAGGGCTAGCGGTATCAAGGGATATGGGGAGAAGGCAGGAACGGAGTACTGACTGGATGATCAGCTATGATCCCATTGAATGGCGGTGCTGGCTCGAAGGGCTGAATGGCCTACTCCTGCATCTATTTTTTTAAGTAAAGAGGGAAAAAGTGAAGCTGGGAAAGGAGGGCGAGAGTTAGGGGCGTGTTTCAAGAAAGCCGATGTTTGCCTCGTGTCCTCGTGTCCCTAGCGAGAAAATGACCGTCCCCCCCCCCCCACCCCACCCCATATCAACGAAAAATCATTTCCCCCTTATCCAGTCCCCATGATGGTCAACATCTACACTGGATTGGTGTTGGTGTTTCAGATCAGAGTGAGGGGGAGAGTGACTTGGACTTATCGTTTTACTGCTATCCAAATGCACTGTTATTACCTCTTTAATAATTGACTCCAGCATCTTCCCCACCACCGATGTCATGTTAACTGGTCTGTAATTCCACGTTTTCACTCTCGCTCCTTTCTTGAAAAGTTGGATAACATTAGTTGTCCTCCAATCCGCAGGAACTGATCCTGAATCTATTGAACATTGGAAAATGATCACCAATGCATCCACTATTTCTAGAGCCACCTCCCTGAGTACCCTGGGATGCAGACCAGCAGGCCCAAGGGATTTATCAACCTTCAGTCTCATTAGTCTACCCAGTATTATTTCTCGCCTAATGCAAATTTCTTTCAGTCCCTCTACCCCCCTAGATCCTCTGTACTCTAGTACATCTGGGAGACGCGGGGTGAGAGAGAGAAGGGAGAGAGAGGGTGGAGAGAGGCTGATGAGAGAGTGGAGGGAGAGATAGAGGGTGGAGAGAGAGGGGAGAGAGGGAGAGAGACAGGGAGGCTGGAAGAGGGGGGGGAGAGAGGGGAGGAGGAGAGAGTGGCATGAGAGGGAGGGAAGAGAGGAGGAGAGAGGGCAGAGCGAGGGAGGGGAAAGAGACATGGGAGAGAGGGAGTGAGCAAGAGGGGAGAGTTTAGTTTTTGGTTTAACTTAATTTAGTTTATTTAGTCAAAACAGAAGATATCCCTTTATCCTGTAACAGTAAACTGTGAACGGCTCGATTATAATCATGTATAGTCTTTCCGCTGACTGGATAGAAACATTGAATCATAGAAAATAGGTGCAGGACGAGGCCATTTGGCCCTTCGAGCCAGCACCTCCATTCATTGTACTCATGACTGATCATCCACGATTAGTAACCCATGCCTGCTTTCTCCCTAGATCCCTTGATTCCTCTAGCCCCTAGAGTTCTATGGAACTCTCTTTGTAAATTCATCTAGTGAATTAGCCTCTACTGCCTTCTGTAGCAAAGAATTCCACAAATTCATAACTCACTCGGTGAAAAGGTTTTTTTTACACGTCAGTTTTAAATGGCCTTCCCTTTATTCTTAGACTGTGGCCCCTCATTCAGGAATCCCCCAACATTGGGAACATATTTCCTGAATCCAGCTTGTCCAGTTCTTTTAGAATTTTGTACGTTTCTACAAGATCCACTCTTATCTCATCCTTTTAAATTCCATCTCATCCTTTTAAATTCCAGTGAATACAAGCCCAGTCTTTCAAATCTATCCTCATATGACAGTTCCGCCATCCCGGGGATTAACCTCGTAACCCTATGCTGCCCTGCCTCAATAGCAAGGATGTCCTTCCTCAAATTAGAAGGCCGAATGTGCATACAATACTCCAGATGTGGCCTCACCAGGGCCTTATACAACTGCAGAAGGACATATACTCAAATCCTATCGTCATAACGGCCAACATGCTATGAGCTTTCTTCACTGCCTGCAGTACCTACACGCTTACTTTCAGTGACTGGTGTACAAGGACACCCAGGACTCGTTGCATCTCGCTTTTACCAAAAGTGATACCATTGAGGTAATAATCTGCCTTCTTGTTTTTGCCGCCATAGTGGATAATCTCACGCTTATCACATTATACTGCTTTGGCCATGCATCTGCCCACTCACTCAACCTGTCCAGATCACCCTGCAACCTCCTAACATCCTCTTCGCAGTCTACACTGCCACCCAGCTTTGTGTCATCTGCAAACTTGCTAGAGTTACTTTTAATTCCACCATGCTAATCATTAATATATATTGTAAATAGTTGCGGCCCCAGCACCGAGCCTTGCGGCACTCCACTCGCCACTAACTTCCATTCTGAAAAGGACTCGTTTATTCCTAATATTTGCTTCCTGTCTGCCAACCAATTCTCTACCCATGTAAACCCTACTACCAATACCATGTGCTCTAATTTTGCTCACCAACCTCCCGTTTGGGATCTCATTAAAGGTTTTCTGAAAGTCTAAATACACTACATCCACTGGCTCGCCTTCATCCATTTTACTGGTCACATCCTCAAAAAAATCCAGAAGATTAGTCAAGCAGGATTTCCCCTTCATAAATCCATGCTGACTTGAACCAATCCTTTTACTGCTATCCAAATGCGCCGTTATTACTTCTTTCCACGGGAGGGCGCTGTGCCAGCATATTACTAATGTACATCCACTGGGGAGCGCAGTGTGTGGATGCTGCAGTGTACTGCTGATGTTCATCCACTGGGGAGCGCTGTGCGTGGCTGCTGCAGTGTACTGCTGATGTTCATCCACGGGAGGGCGCTGTGTGTGGATGCTGCCGTGTGCTGCTGATGTTCATCCACGGGAGGGCGCTGTGCCAGTATATTGCTAATGTACATCCACTGGGGAGCGCTGTGTGTGGATGATGCGGTGCACTGTTGAACATAACAGTGCATAAGTCATGGCAGCATAATTAGGGCATTTAAGTCCATCGAGTCTACTCCGATATTCAATCATGACTGACCTATTTTTCCCCCTCAACATTCTCCTGCCTTCTCCCCTAACCGTCGACACTCTTCCGAATCACGAACCTGTCTATCTCCGCTTTAAAATACTCAATGACGTCTGTGGCAGAATTCCGAAGATTTACCATCTCCTGACGAAATAAATTCCTCATCTCATTTTTTAATTTTTATTTATTTATTTAAATTTTAACAAAACAAATACATGTATGAACTCATAGTACGCGATGGTACCTACATTATAAATTCGATTATACATTTTAAATTCGATTATACCTGTATTGTTCTGTATTATCTCCCCACCCACAACCCCCCTCCCCCCACCCCCCAGTTAGAAAAAAGAGGAAAAAGGAGAAGTAGAAGATAAAGAAATTAAAAAATTTAAAAAAGGAAAGAAAGAAAGAAAGAAGAAAGAATGAAACCTGGAGACAAGAAGGAAACACTTCCGGCTAATTTCTTATTAAATTCTTTTTAGGGGTATCAAAACAATCCTAAAATTAAATATTTCCAATTCTTAATCCTAGTTTTAAAGTGAATGGGTTCCAAAGTTTCAAAAAGAAATCATATTTATTTCTCAGATTGTAAGTAGCTTTTTCCAATGGGATACAACTACGCATTTCTGCATACCATCTTGCAATTCATATTTCATTGTGATCTTTCCAAGTGACCGCCACACATTTTTTTGCTATTGCTATTGCTATTTTGAGAAATCTTTCCTGATATTTATCTAAAATTAATCTTGGTAATATTCCTTTAGTATCTCCCAATAAAAACAACCTTGAATCCAATGGTATGGTCTTATTCATCAATTGTTCCAAAAAGTTTTTTAGGTCTTTCCAAAAAGGAGTTACCTTCGGACATGCCCATGTGGAGTGTAAAAAAGTACCCACATCCTGGTTGCATCTAAAACAAATTTCAGGTAAATTTGGATTTAAATTGTTTAATTTTTTCGGAGTTAAATATAGTTGATGTAAAAAATTATATTGTACTAAACTATATCTCACATTAATAGTATTTTTCATACTCTCTAAACACAATCTTTCCCAACTTGGTTCATCAATGCTAATATTCAGATCTGTTTCCCATCTTTGTCTTGATTTTTGAATTCCTGTCTTTGGACTAGATTTTTGTAACAATTTATACATTGAAGATATAATTTTTTTAGTTCCCTTGCCCTGAATCAGGGATTCAATTCCTTTAATTTGAAATAAAAACATTGAATTACCTAACTTTTCCCTTAAAAAAGATTGTAATTGATAATAGAAAAAAAAACTATTCCCTGGAATTTGATATTTGTTTCTCAATTGAGAAAATGTCAAAAAATTATTTCCTTCGTAGCAATCTCCCATATGTTTAATACCCTTCTGTGCCCAGACTTGTAATATTTGATTATTCCAAGCAAACGGCAGTAATCTATTTTTTACTAATGGAGTTTTAGCTGTTAGAAAAAATCTTTTATCATTAGCTTTAACTGTTTTCAACAATATATTAATTAAATGTTTTAGCAAAGGTGACTCTTGATCCTTAACTAACAGCTTCGCTTCCCATTTATAGATAAATTCTTCTGGGCATAGTTCTTTTATTTTATCCATTTCATTTTAACCCATGCTGTTTTTCCACCCTCTTGATAAAAGGATGAAATAAAACTCATTTGTGCTGCCAGATAGTAATTTTTAAAATTTGGTAATTAATTGCAGTCCACCTAATTCAAATTTCCATGTTAATTTTTCCATAGACACTCTTGGCATTTTACCTTTTCAAAGAAAATTTCTCACAATTTTATTCAATTCTTGAAAAAAATTATTTGGTAAAGGTATAGGCAGTGTTTGAAATAAATACTGTAACCTCGGAAAAATATTCATCTTAATACAGATCACTCTCCCGAGCAATGTAATTGGAAGATTCATCCATTTCTTCAAGTCCTCCTCAATTTTTTAAATTAGTGGTTTATAATTTAGTTTATACAGATTATTTAACTTATTATCTACTTTAACCCCATAGTACTTCATGCCTTCTTTTTGCCATTTAAACTGACTTTCTCTTTTACATTGATCATAATTACCTTCAGAAAGAGGCATTATTTCATTTTAATCTTTATTAATTTTATATCCTGATACTTTCCCATATTCTTCCAGTCTGAAATATAATTTTCTTAAGGATTCCAATGGTCTAGTAAGACAAATTAAAACATCATCTGCGAATAAAGTAATTTTGTGATTTTCCTGATTCACTTTAAATCCTTCAATGTCTAAATCTGATCTTATTAGCTCTGCCAGAGGTTCAATGGCCAATACAAATAAAGCCGGTGACAAGGGACATCCCTGTCTACTAGATCTTTCCAAATTAAATGATTGAGAAGATTGGCCATTTGTCACCACTTTGGCTTTAGGTTGTTTATAAAGAGCTTTCACCCAGTTAATGAAACCATTTCCTAATCCGTACTTCTCTAATACTTTAAATAAAAAATCCCATTCTAAGCTGTCAAACGCCTTTTCAGCATCTAAAGCAACTGCTACGCTCAATTCCTTTCTTTTCTGTGCTAAATGTAAAATACTTATAAATCTTGCTACATTATCAGTTATTTTCCTTTTTTTGACAAATCCAGTTTGGTCCTCTTTAACCAGCTTCGGTAAATATTCTGCCAATCTCCTTGCCAAAAGTTTAGCAACTATTTTATAATCTGCATTCAACAATGATATTGGTCTATAAGAAGATGCATTTAAAGGGTCTTTCCCTTTTTTTTGAATTACGGTTATAATTGCCAGTGAGAAGGATTCTGGTAATGTAGAAGTTTTTTCCGCTTGATGTATCACTTCCATAAATACTGGTAACAACAAATCTTTAAATTTTTTATAGAACTCAGGTGGGAAACCATCTTCCCCTGGAGATTTATTACTTGGTAAAGAATATAATACTTCCTCCATCTCTCTCAAAGTAAAGGAGACATTTAGTCCCATCTACTCCTCATTAGAGATTGTTGGTAATTGTATCTTGGATAAAAAAATATTTATCTTAATTTCATCCTTTTCAGATTCAGAATGGTACAGATTAGTGTAGAATTGCTTAAATACCTCAATGATTTCTCCAGGTTTATAAGTAATAATGTTTTGATCTGTTCTAATTGAATTTATTGTTCTTGATATTTGTTCTTCTTTCAGTTGCCATGCCAATACCTTGTGCGCTCTTTCTCCTAATTCATAATATCTTTGGTTAGTTCGTAATATTCGTTTTTCTGTTCTGTAAGTATGTAAAGTATTGTATTGAAATTTTTTATTTGCAAGTTGTGTTTTTTTCGTATCTGAAGAAGTTTTCTGTAAGTCTTTTTCTAATACGGTGATTTCTTTTTCTAATCTTTCAGATTCCTTCCTATAGTCTTTCTTTATCTTAGATGAGTCGCTTATAATTTGGCCTCTCAAATAAGCCTTCATTGCATCCCATACAATAAATTTATCATCAACTGAATTTAAATTTGTTTCCAAAAATAATTCAATTTGTCCTCGAATAAAATCACAAAAGTCTTGCCTTTTCAATAGTAAAGAGTTGAGTCTCCATCTATAGACTGACTGTTCTTTATCTGGCATCGTAATTTTCATTAATAATGGTGAGTGATCCGATAACAATCTAGCCTTGTAATCTATTTGTATTATTCTACCCCTTAATTGAGCTGAAATCAATAATAGATCTATTCTAGAATATGTATCATGTCTATTGGAATAAAAGGAGTAGTCTCTTTCCCTGGGATGGCTTTTCCTCCAAACATCTATTAAATTTAAATTTTCCATTAAATTCAAGGTTGTCTTCGCTGCTCTTGTCCTTGTCGTTGTCCTTGATGATCTATCCATTACTGGATCTAAACAAAAATTGAAATCTCCCCCTATCAATATATTTTCATGTGCTTCCGCCAGATTTAAAAAGGTACCCTGCACAAACTTCTCATCATCTATATTTGGTGCATATATATTCATTAAGGTCCACAATTCTGAGAAAATTTGACAATGTACCATTACAAATCTACCTACTGGGTCACTTACAATATTTTATATCTTAATTGGTAGTGTTTTCTTAAATAGGATAGCAACCCCTCTTGCTTTTGAGTTAAAAGAAGATGCGACCATACTTCCTACCCAATCTCTCTTTAACTTTTGATGCTCTTTTTCCGTTAGATGTGTTTCTTCCAAGAAAGCTATATCTACTTCCAATTTTTTCATCTGTGTTAAAATTCTCTTCCTTTTTATCGGTCCATTTAACCCATTCACATTATAGCTTAAAAAATTTAATGTGTTATCCATTCATTCCTTTTTTCTTTTTTTTTCCCTTTTCCTTTTTTTTTCCTTTTTCCTTACCTTGATACCTCTTCCGGTATTTACATTGTGCCGTATTTCAGTGTGCTCCCCTCCATAGTCCAGGTATACTGCTGATCATCCACTGGGGAGCGCTGTGCGTGGCTGCTGCAGTGTACTGCTGATGTTCATCCACGGGAGGGCGCTGTGTGTGGATGCTGCCGTGTGCTGCTGATGTTCATCCACGGGAGGGCGCTGTGCCAGGGCCCTAGCTACGCCTGCCTCTTTGTCGGGTACGTCGAACAATCCCTGTTCCAGACGTACACTGGCCCCATCCCCGAACTCTACCTCCGCTACATCGACGACTGCATTGGTGCTACCTCTTGCACCCATGCAGAACTCACTGACTTTATACACTTCACCTCCAATTTCCATCCTGCCCTTAAATATACCTGGACTATCTCTGACATCTCCCTCCCGTTTCTGGACCTCACCATCTCCATCACAGGAGAAAAATTAGTGACGGACATTTATTACAAGCCCACCGACTCGCACAGCTATCTGGACTACACTTCTTCCCACCCGGTCCCCTGCAAAAAGTCTATCCCCTACTCCCAATTCCTCCGTCTACGCCGCATCTGTGCCCGGGATGAGGTGTTTCAGACTAGGGCTTCCGAGATGTCCTCGTTTTTCAGAAAACGGGGCTTCCCCTCCTCCATTATAGATGAGGCTCTCACTAGGGTCTCTTCTACATCCCGCAGCTCCGCTCTTGCTCCCCATCCCCCCACTCGCAACAAGGACAGGATCCCCCTCGTTCTCACCTTCCACCCCACCAGCCAGCGGGTCCAACATATCATCCACCAACATTTCCGTCACCTACAACAGGACCCCACCACTGGCCATATCTTCCCATCCCCTCCCCTCTCTGCATTCCGCAGAGACCGTTCCCTCCGCAACTCCCTGGTCCACTCGTCCCTTCCTACCCAAACCACCCTAACCCCGGGCACTTTCCCTTGCAACCGCACGAGATGCAACACCTGTCCCTTTACCTCCCCCCTCAACTCCATCAAAGGACCCAAACATTCTTTCCAGGTGAGACAAAGGTTCACCTGCACCTCCTCCAACCTCATCTATTGCATCCGCTGCTCTAGATGTCAACTCATCTATATCGGCGAAACCAAGCGCAGGCTCGGCGATCGCTTCGCTGAACACCTGCGCTCGGTCCGCATTAACGCCACTGATCTCCCGGTGGCCCAGCACTTCAACTCCCCCTCCCATTCCCAGTCTGACCTCTCTGTCATGGGCCTCCTCCAGTGCCATAGTGAGGCCCGCCGGAAATTGGAGGAGCAGCACCTCATATTTCGCCTGGGCAGTTTGCGGCCCGGTGGTATGAACGTCGACTTCTCCAACTTCAGATAGCTCCTCTGTCCCTCCCTTCCCCTCCTCCTTCCCAGATCTCCCTCTATCTTCCTGTCTCCACCTATATCCTTCCTTTGTCCCACTCCCGACATCAGTCTGAAGAAGGGTCTCGACCCGAAACGTCACCCATTCCTTCTCTCCCGAGATGCTGCCTGACCTGCTGAGTTACTCCAGCATTTTGTGAATAAAGCGCTGTGCCAGTATATTGCTAATGTACATCCACTGGGGAGCGCTGTGTGTGGATGATGCGGTGCACTGTTGAACATAACAGTGCATAAGTCATGGCAGCATAATTAGGGCATTTAAGTCCATCGAGTCTACTCCGATATTCAATCATGACTGACCTATTTTTCCCCCTCAACATTCTCCTGCCTTCTCCCCTAACCGTCGACACTCTTCCGAATCACGAACCTGTCTATCTCCGCTTTAAAATACTCAATGACGTCTGTGGCAGAATTCCGAAGATTTACCACCTCCTGACGAAATAAATTCCTCATCATCTCATTTTAAAAAGTATGTCCTTTTATTCTGAGGGTAGCCGGAATGTGGTGAATCTGTGGAATTCTGCCACAGACGGAGTGGAGGCCGTCATTGGATAATTTATAAGCAGGGATCAACGGGCTCGTGATTCGTAAGAGTGTGAAAGTTGGGGTTGGGTTTGAGTGGGAAAGATAGGGCAGTCATGATCGAATGACGGAGTAGACTCGGTGAGCCGAGTGACTTACTAAAGTGACATATGAACTTATGAACTCATTACTGACTCCAGGATTGCATGGAGTCGATAGACGTAGAAAACATAGAAAATAGGTGCTGGCCCTTCGAGCCAGCACCGCCATACACTGTGATCATGGCTGATCATCCACAATCAGTAAACTGTTCCTGCCTTCTCCCCAAATCCCTTGATTCCGCTAGCCCCTAGTGCTCTATCTAAAGTGATCGCTATTCAAGGATTCGACAATGGACCTGAACGACGATGTGACAACTTTTACAAATTTCATGGGAAAATGTGCACAGCAGTGCAATTCCAGATGCAGTCTAGCTATCTCGTTATCCAGCTAACTTGCTATCAGCCTCTAGCTCTCTAGCTAACTAGATATCTAGCTATGTGGGTATCTAGGTATTTCAGGTATTTCTGGGAATAATACAGAAGGTGCAGGATCAGTTAATTCCAAAGAGGAAGAAAGTTTCTAAGGGGAGTAAGAGGCAACCGTGGCTGACAAAGGAAGTCAAGGACAGTATAAAAATAAAGGAAAAGAAGTCTAACATAGCAAAGATGAGCGGAAAGCCAGAGGATTAGGACTCTTTTAAAGAGCAACAGAAGATAACTAAAAAGGCAATATGGGGAGAAAAGATGAGATACGAAGGTAAGCTAGCCAAGAATTAAAAAGGATAGTAAAAGCTTGTTTAGGTACGTGAACAGGAAAAAAATAGTTAAGACAAATGTGGGTCCCTTGACGACAGAAACTGGTGAAATTATTATGGAGAACACGGAAATGGCAGACGAGTTGAACAGGTACTTTGGATCTGTCTTCACCAAGGAAGACACCAACAATCTCTTAGTCTGAACAATGGTCTCGATCCGAAACGTCACCCATTCCTTCTCTCCTGAGATGCTGCCTGACCTGCTGAGTTACTCCAGCATTTTGTGAATAAATCCCAGATGTACTAGTGGACAGAGGTCCTAGGGTGACGGAGGAACTGAAGGAAATTCACATTAGGTAGGAAATGGTGTTGGGTAGACTGCTGGGACTGAAGGCTGATAAATCCCCAGGGCCTGATGGTCTGCATCCCAAGGTACTTAAGGAAGTGGCTCTCGAAATCGTGGATGCATTGTTGATCATTTTCCAATGTTCTATAGATTCAGGACCATTTCCTGTGGATTGGAGGATAGCTAATGTTATCCTACTTTTTAAGAAAGGAGGGCGAGGGCGAATAGGAAATTATAGCCCAGTTAGCCTGACATCAGTGGTGGGGAAGATGCTGGAGTCAATTATAAAAAAAGAATTTGTGGAACATTTGGGTAGCAGTAACAGGATCATTCCGAGTCAGCATGGATTTACGAAGGGAAATCATGCTTGACTAATCCACTGGAATTTTTTGAGGATGTAACTAGGAAAATGGACAAGCGAGCGCCAGTGGATGTAGTGTACCTAGAATTTCAGAAAGCCTTTGATAAGGTCCCACATAGGAGATTTGTGGGCAAGGTTAGAGCACATGGTATTGAGGGTAGGGTGCTGACATAGATAAAAATTAGGTTGGCAGACAGGAAACAAAGAGTAGGGATTAACGGGTCCCATTCAGAATGGCAGTCAGTGACTACTGGGGTAGCGCAAGGCTCAGTGCTGGGACCGCAGCTATTTACAATATACATTAATGACTTAGGAGAAGGCATTAAAAGTAACATTAGCAAATTTGCGGAGGACACAAAGCTGGGTGGTAGTGTGAGGAGGATGCTATGAGGATGCAGGGTGACTTGTCAGGTTGTGTGAGTGGACAGTTGCATGGCAGATGCAGCTTAATGTGGATAAATGTGAGGTTATCCACTTTGGTGGTAAGAACAGGAAGGCAGATTATTGTCTGGATGGTGTCAAGTTAGGAAATGAGGAAGTACAAAGAGATCTGGGTGTCCTTGTTCATCAGTCACTCAAAGTTAGCATACTATTACAGCACGTAGTGAAGAAAGCTAATGGCACGTTGGCCTTTATGACAAGAGGAGTTGAGTATAGGACCAATGAGATCCTTGTGCATTTATACAGGGCCCTGGTGAGACCACACATGGAGTATTGTGTGCAGTTCTGGTCTCCAAACTTGAGGAACGACATGCTTGCTGTTGAGGGAGTGCAGCGGAGGTTCACGAAGTTAATTCACGGGATGGCGGGACTGTCGTAAGTTGAATGGAACAAATTGGGCTTGTATGCATTGGAATTTAGGATGACAATGGACAATAGGTGCAAGAGGAGGCCATTCGGCCCTTCGAGCCAGCACCGGCATTCAATGTGATCATGGCTGATTATTCTCAATCAGTACCCCGTTCCTGCCTTCTCCCCATACCCCCTGACCCCGCTATCCTTAAGAGCTCTATCCAGCTCTCTCTTGAATGCATTCAGAGAATTGGCCTCCACTGCCTTCTGAGGCAGAGAATTCCACAGATTCACAACTCTCTGACTGAAAACGTTTATCCTCATCTCAGTTCTAAATGGCCTACCCCTTATTCTTAAACTGTGGCCCCTTGTTCTGGACTCCCCCAACATTATCCAACCCCTTAATAATCTTATACATTTCGATAAGATCTCCTCTCCTCCTTCTAAATTCCAGTTTATACAAGCCTAGTCGCTCCAGTCTTTCAACATATGAAAGTACCGCCATTCCGGGAATTAACCTAGTAATGAGAGGGGATCTTATTGAAACATATAAGATTATTAAGGGATTGCACACGCTAGAGGCAGGAAACATGTTCCCGATGTTGGGGGATTCTAGAACCAAGGGCCACAGTTTAAGGATAAGGGATAGGCCATTTAGAACGGAGTTGAGGAATAACTTTTTCAATCAGGGAGTTGTGAATCTGTGGAATTCTCTACCTCAGAGGGCAGTGGAGGCCAATTCTCTGGAGGCTTTCAAGAGAGAGTTAGACAGAGCTCTTAAAGATAGCGGAGTCAAGGGATGTGGGGAGAAGGCAGGAATGGGGTACAGATTGTGGATGATCAGCCATCATCACAGTGAATGGCAGTGCTGCCGCGAAGGGCCGAATTGCCTATTATGGGAGTCAGTAGTAGATGTCGGTCACTAGTCTGTCTCCTGTGATCGAGATGGTGAGACCGAGAAACGGTAGGGAGATGTCGGCGATAGTCCAAGTATACTGAAGAACAGGATGGAAATTAGTGGTGAAATTTATGAAGTCAGTGATTTCTGCATGGGTGCAATACGTTGCACCAAAGCAGTCGTCAATGTAGCGGAGGTAGAGTTCGGGGATGGGGCCAGTGTACGTCTGGAATAGGGATTGTTCGACGTACCCGACAAAGAGGTAGGCATAGCTGGGGCCCATGCGATTGCCCATGGTTACGCCTCGGATTTGGAGGAAGTGGGAGGAGTCAAAGGAGAAGTTGTTGAGGCTAAGAACCATATCTGCTGGGCGGAGGAATGTATTGGTAGATGGAGATTGGCTGGTTCTGCGGTCGAGGAAGAAACGTAGGGCTTCAAGACCATCCTGGTGGGGGATGGAGGTGTGGAGTGACTGGACATCTATAGTAAAGAGGATGGAGTGGGGGCCTGGAAACTGGAAGTTATTGAGGAGACGGAGAGCATGGGAGGTGTCGTGGACATAGGTTGGGGGATAGGATGAAGTCGAGGTAGGTGGAAATTAATTTGGAGGGACATAAACAGGCAGAAACAATGTGTCTGCCAGGCCAGTTCTGTTTGTGGATTTTAGGGAGAAGGTAAAATCAGGCCGTGCGGGTCTGGGGAACGATATGGTTGGAGGTATTAGAGAGCCGAGCGCCGGAATTGGGGAGATCAGTGATAGTGTTAGAGATTAAGGTCTGGTGCTTGTCTGTGGGGTCATGGTCTAAGGATAAGTAGGAGGAGGTGTCTGAGAGTTGTCGACAGGCCTCAGTCTGGTAGAAAACAGCTCGCCAGACAACCACGGCACCTCCCTTGTCAGCGGGTTTGATAACTAAGTCGGGGTTGCTGCAGAGTGAGCGGAGGGCTGTACATTCACAGGGGAGAGGTTAGAGTGAGTCTGGGGAGTGGAAGATTTGAGGCTGTTGATGTCCCGCCGGCAGTTGGAAATGAAAAGGTCTAGTGAAGGTAGATGGCCAGTCGGGGGAGCCCTAGAGCAAGGGTTCCCCTGGAGACGGGAGAAGGGGTCAACACTGAGTGGTGAGGACTCATTCTAATGGATAAAGGTTCGGAGGCGGAGGCGAAGGAAGCAGAGCTCCAAATCGTGGGGAACGTGAGGTGAGTGATGGACTAAAAGTATTATATATGAATGCGCGAAGTATAAGAAATAAAGTGGATGAGCTTGAGGGTCAGATCGAGATTGGTAGATGTGACATTGTGGGCATTACAGAGATATGACTGTAGGAGGATCGGGATGGGAACTGAATATTCAGGGTTGTACATCCTATAGAAAGACCGGCAGGTAGGCAGAGGTCGTGGGGTAGCTGTTTGTGAGGGATGAAATTTAGTCCCTTGCAAGGGGTGACATAGGGACTGACGATGCAGAGTCGCTGTGCATAGAATGGAGGAATTGTAAAGGTAAGACGACATCAATGGGAGTTATCTACAGACCCACAAACAGTAGCCTGTGACAGTGGAACTGAAAGAAATTTGCATTCGACAAGAAATAGTATTGGGTAGACTGATGGGACTGAAGGCTGATAAATCCCCAGGGCCCGAGAGTCTGCATCCTAGGGTACTCCAGGGGTGGCTCTAGTAACAGTAGATGCATTATTGATCATTTTCCAACGTTCTATATATTCAGGATCAGTTCCCGTGAATTGGAGGATAGCTAATGTTATCCCACTTTTCAAGAAAGGAGCGAGAGAGAAAACAGGGAATTATAGACCAGTTATCCTGACATCGTTGGTGGGGAAGATTCTAATACCACTGGTCAGGTTTCAGTCCTGGGAGTAGGGCACTGCTTAGGTTTCAGTCCTGAGAGTGCGGGCACTGGTCAGGTTTCAGTCCTGGGAGTAGGGCACTGCTTAGGTTTCAGTCCTGAGAGTGCGAGCACTGGTCAGGTTTCAGTCCTGATAGCGTGCGTTACAGTCGCTGTAAGATTGGGTCCGGCTGTTCTGTAAAAGTGTTGGGAGGTTGTTGTGTGTAAGTGTTGTGAGGTATGAGCTTGTGTGAAGTTGTTGTGGGAGCTAATAAGATTTGGGACGTTTGGAATGTGACTGTGTGAAATTTGTGCCATTTGCAATGCACTGTGTCGAATTATCAGTAAGCAAAATGGGTAATCGTTTGGATACACAACTGAATCGAAAACGGTGCTTTGCAAATCTTATGTGGACGAAATTGCTATGTTAATTCAGCCATTGGAAGGAACTAAGGCTTTGGATGTTGTTGAAAAAGGTTCAGGAGATATTTGGATGAATAAAGGAAGTTTCGGTTTTGTCAAGTTGGTAAGAGAATATTTTAAAGTTGGGATTTAAAGTTGGGAATCGAATTACTGAAGGGGGAGTGGCTAAATCAGCTGTAGTGTTAAAGAAGAAATGTGCTCATGAGAAAAGTTTGAGACAGAAGTCTGGTAAGACCCTGATGGGATCTGGGGATATTGATGTAAGTGGATTACGTAGTCCAATGGCTGGCCTTCCCCGAAAAAAGGGAGACTGTTTTTTTCTGATTTGGATGAATGGAATCACAGAATATATGTGGTCCCTAACTCCCCCATGATCGGCCCACACACAGGTCAAACACCGGTAGATGTAGGGAACCGATTAGGAAGCTAGAGAGGTGTCCCGGGGACAGCGGGTAGGTGTGCCTAAAGTGATGGGCCAGATTAAAAGCTGCAATAAAAGCAAGTCTCCCTCGGAAAGGAATGCCAACCATCCAAGACGTCATTAAATTACAAGAGGACGCTCCTGACCGGGATAACGTACTGTGGAAACAGCTCGAGTGTACAGTTGATTGTGAATCTAAACTGTGGATCACCGGTGCTGGACAGGCTTGTATGTCAGATGATTTAGCAATGTGGGTTATTGAATGTATACACTTTGCAACGCATTGTGGTGCTAAAGCAAACAGTGAAATGCTCCTAGTCACATGCTGGCATCCACAGTTGCAATCTCTGGCTCAAGGTATTAGCAATCGTTGCCTGATTTGTCAGCAACATAATCCTGGAAAGGGTGTAGCTTGTGAGATGGGTGAAACACCATTGTCCGTGGGTCCCTTTGAGACCCTCCAGATGGACTACATTGAGCTGGAGAGATGTCAGTGTTATAAATATGTAGTAGTTATTGTAGATAATTTTAGCAAATGGATTGAGGCTCACCTGACAAGGGATATCAAAGCCTCTCCTGTTGTGAAGTGTTAATGAGAGTATTCCCAGGTATGGAATTCCAAATCGATTAACTTCAGACCACGGCTCTTATTTCATGGGTCAAATATACATGGCAATTTAAAGTGTTTTGCATAAAATATTAAAGAGCAGGAAGCTGAAATAGAATAGACAGGTATACAATACCAGAATAAAGGTTACAGTGCAATGTAAGAATGAATATTTATTTGATTTAATAAGAGGCAGCGTCGAACAGAAATCTTCAGCCTTGATTTAAAGGAATTGAGTGTTGCAGCGAACCTGCAGTTTTCTGGGAGTTTGTTCCATATATGTGGTGCATTAAAAAAACTAAACGCTGCTTCTCCAGGTTTACTTCTGACTCTGGGGACAGAGAGCAGATCTGCGCCAGAAGACATGGGAAGTCTGGATGGTTTAAAGTGTAGCAGAAGATCAGAAATGTATTTTGGCCCTAAACCATTCAGTGCTTTATGAATCAACAGTAGTATTTTGAAATTAATTATTTGACAAATTGGATGCGAGTGTGAGACCTCAGAACTGGAATGATGTGATTCACTTTCTTGAACGCAGTGAAACTCGAGTAGCTGCTTCTGAAACCGCTGCGACTATCCTGCTGAGCTATGTCCTTGAAAAGAGAGAGAGAGAGAGAGAGAGAGAGAGAGAGAGAGAGAGAGAGAGAGAGAGAGAGAGAGAGAGAGAGAGAGAGAGAGAGAGAGAGAGAGAGGAGGAGAGATGAAGAGAGAGAGAGAGATGAAGAGAGAGAGAGAGAGATGAGAGAGAGAGATGAAGAGAGAGAGAGAGATGAAGAGAGAGAGAGAGAGAGATGAAGAGAGAGAGAGAGAGAGATATGAAGGGAGAGAGATATGAAGAGAGAGAGAGATATGAAGAGAGAGAGATATGAAGAGAGAGATATGAAGAGAGAGAGATATGAAGAGAGAGAGATATGAAGAGAGAGAGATATGAAGAGAGAGAGAGATATGAAGAGAGAGAGATATGAAGAGAGAGAGATATGAAGAGAGAGATATATGAAATGGACGAAATGAATTGAGGAATGGAAAATGAGAACACGTGTGGGAGGAGTTTCAGCATTGGATGAATAATGCAAGTAGTAGAGGGATTGAGTTACGTACGAAGGAAAGCATATTGAAAGGTTGGGATGCATTATTGGAGGAGTGCCAACGGCATGATGATGAGGAGGGAAAAAATGCAATTGGCCAATAGGATTGTAAACAATTGGTTAATGCAAAAATGGAAACCTAAGCGAAATAACCCCGAGGACTCCTTGTCTGTTATGGCGACCCTGTTTATAGAAGAGGGGGAGGAGGAGTAAATTGGGAAAGTCGGGAATGGTGTAGAACACCCCCTCCCCCCATATGCCCCTAGCTACCTGTCCCCAAGAGCAGGAACTGCCCCACTAAGAACCCATCGGGGGGGGGGGGCATCGGCACCCCCAGAGGGAAGGGCACCCCCAGAGGAAGATGATACCGATAGCGACCGGGAAACTGAAAAGGAGGACGAAAGGAGGGGAATGGCTGCGGCAGAAGAGGAAGGAGCAGCAGTAATTGAATTCATCAGTGAGAGAGTGCAACGAAGAGCAAAGGAAACACGAGGCTGAGAACCAGCAGGAAACTAAAACGAATAAAAAGATAATGCTACTGAGAGCAATGCCAAATCTATTAGCAGGACAGAATCGGGCGCAGGCCAGTAGAAGTTGCAGGAAATGATGACACTCCCTGAGAATGCCCCAGACTTCATTAAATTTGTGATTTGTATAAGATCAACATTAACAATGTACGAAGCAGTCGCAGGAGATGTGTTCACTCTAACGTCCACTGTCCTGAATCCAACCGAGGGGGTGCGATGGAAAACCCTTTGGGAACCACACCAGCCCGACCACCCCTAAACAGATGATGGTTTTTCTGGGCTTGGTTAATTTCTACCGGAATGGATTCCCAACGTGGCAGTGTACACTAAGTTACTGTCACCCTTGCCTCTGCCAAGGCACCGCAGCAATTCACTCTCTCACCCCAACAAGAAGTATACCGCAATCTAAAACAGTGCTAGTCACTGCACCAGATATTGGACGTTCTTTATAAGATTGCCCCTTTTCAGCTTCATGTGATCAACCTATTGCAAGCCCCAGCCCTCCCGCCACAACTGGCCATTATCAAGTACAATGCCCATCTGGGTGGCCGCGACAAACATTTCCAGGGAAATGCCCTTTGCTGACATCACTGCCTGCACCGTAACTTGCGCATCCTGCACTATGGTCCCCACAGAACCAAAGATTCTAATGGGCAGAACGGCCTTGCCAGACATGGGTGATGTAGGATTAATGCAGGGCAACGCGATCTTGAAAATGAGAGGGTTGTGCCATTGACTCCTTGACAGGGCTCTGGCTTACCCCTTGGGCAAAATTGTGTACCTGATGATTTTCTACCCGTTCCTTTAAACTATAAACACTTCCTAACGCATGCTGGTAAGGAGGGTATGGTCAGGATGGCAAAGGAGACATGGTGGCATCCGAAAATTCGCCATGAAGCGTTAAAACAAGCCTCAGATTTTGAAATTTGCATATGAAATAATCACGGAAAGACAGTAAATTGTCCAAAGGTATTGGACACGTTAGAGGCAGAAACGGGATACTGATTTTGAATGATCAGCCATGATCACATTGAATGGCGGTGCTGGCTCAAAGGGCTGAGTGGCCTACTCCTGCACCTGTTGTTTATTGTCTATTGACCCTTTTAGTGTATATAAGTAGATCTTATAGAGTTGCCACGGGCACATTATGATTAAATGTGTGGAAGTTATTTTGACTCACATGCCCTCAGCGACGAATTGATTATTTATGCACAGCAATTAACCTATTGGTTACCAGTCCTGCATTCCCAGGTGCAAGAGGCACATAAGTCACTACCAGTTAAATAAATGGACGACTCCATAATACCAGCAGACTACGTGCTGAAATCTCTCTTCAGAAAAGACGAGGTGAGCTTATAGTGAAAGTGCACGTGGTGATCATCTGCCTTAAAGCCTTGCTGAGTCCAGGTATGATGGAGGAAATAACGTGCAGGCCGGACCAACCGAACCACTTTCACCACCTGTGCCAAGGAGATGTACTCTAATGCGATGATGATAACCCGGAGGGATTTAGAGAATGGAACGTCAGCCGACTGAAAGCCTGTATTGGACTTTTGAGGCATCTTCACTTTTCGTGACTGTTGAAGGACCGTCATCATTATAATTGTTGCTCTACTGCTATATTGCTCTCTGCCATGTATTCGCAATTGTAACTCTTCTAGTTTCATTATTTGATCTATGCTTCAAGTTAGGATTGTGATTATAGAATAATCAAAGGGGGGAATGTAAGGGTTAATACTGTAGAAGACATTTTGTGCTAACTCTGGCAGACATTTTAAGCTGAATTTGCTCTTTAAGCTGAAAAGTTCTCGTGGGAAGTAGTCATTCACAGTCCTAGACACCTGCAGATAAGAAGTTGCTTCTCAGGGGTTAGAAGATGTTTTTCATGGTTTATCGAGGACTGGATGTTCCAATGCTCTGAGCCAAATCCAATGGTGCCTCCTTATCACACTGCCTCCTTATCACACAATGGCCTCTTTGGTATGCAACTCCCCTTCACTCCCCTGTATTCCTTTTTGACTGCTTAACACAATTAAAGCAACTCTATTATGGGAACTCTACTATGTATCTGTTGAGACTGCTTTATGCTATTTAACCATGGAAAATTACTGCATGTGCTTTGTGCCGCTTTCAACTGTATAAATAGTGACTGTAATCTGTGTATTCTTTGAGAGGACAGAAGCAGGTGCTTGAGTGAACAACTGTGATCTGAGGCCTCTATGTCTTCTCCACCGTTGTTATAGTAAAAATCTTTAAATTAGTCTTGTGTTCTTTGAATTATTTCATAGATAGGTCGAGGCGACTTTCACAAGTGCACCACGAGATCCACTTCAGGCTTGTCTTGAGAAGATGGACTGAAAAATGATTTGAATATAGGAGTAAAGAGGTCCTTCTGCAGTTGTATAGGACCCTGGTAAGACCGCATCTGGAGTATTGTGTGCCGTTCTGGTCTCCAAATTTGAGGAAGGACATCCTTCCTCTTGAGGCAGCGTAGGTTCACGAAGTAAATCCCCGGGATGGCGGGACTGTCATATGAGGAAAGATTGGAAAGACTGGGCTTGTATTCTCTGGAGTTTAGAAGGATGAGGGGGGTCTTACAGAGACGTATAAAATTATAAAAGGACTGGACGAGGTAGATGCAGGAAAAATGTTCCCGATTTTGGGGGAGTCGAGAACCAGGGGGCACAGTCGAAGAAAAAAGGGGAGGCCATTTAAAACTGAGGTGAGAAGGAACGTTTTCACCCAGAGAGTTGTCGATTTGTGGAATTCTCTGCCACAGAAGGTCGTGGAGGCCAGGCCCTCGAGTCCCAGCAACATCCTCGTAAATCTCTACATTTTTCATTATTATGACATATTTGACTTCGGTAAATTCTAGGAAAACGGTCGGTAAATTTCCGGCAATCGTCCAAATGTAGTCCCTGGCCGAGTTTTGAGATCGTGCGCCAGTCAACGGGCCACGCTATTCGCCGATATCTCCAACCTCTCGCCACTGAATATCGCCGTCTGCAGTCCCCACCTTCTTCAAGGAAGTGTCTATCTTTCCAGTTCCCAAAAGATTAGATGACTTGCTTCAATAATTACCACCCAGTAGTTTACCAAATACTACATAGCGCACATTCAGACATTCCTTGTCCCATTTCCCCTGATCATCGTGAGCCCCTTCACTGTCACCTACATTAGCGATCTAGCATCATCAGCAAACGTACTGACCATTTAAAAAGCATTGTTATCTAAATATTTAACATAGATGAAAAAAGTCAGTAGGCCCACCATCAATCCCCGTTGTGCACAAGTAAAAGGACGTCAATCTGAGCATCTATCTTCATCTGTCACCGTCTTTTCACTTTCTCCAAGCCAAGATACGACATTACCTGACTGTTCCGCGGAGCTTCGCGTCAGTGGTACCGCACATGGTTTTGATCAAAGATACTAGAGGAACAAGATGGACCACTCTGTTGAAATCGCCTATACTGCAGTGTAGCACGCAAAGGAGCCGTGTAGGTAAGCAAAACCCGCCGTTCGTTACGCCTCTCGCAGTGCAATCAGTGTTTTTGGAGAACAGTATGTGTGATTATAGCATTAAAATGCAGAAAATATCTCATCTGTCAATTCACAGATTTTTGTTATATTCCTTTTAAAATGTTTCTACAAGTTTCTGCCTACTAAAATGGCGCCTTGATGCACTACGGTTTTTAGGGTCGAGTGGTCTATCTTGTTCCTCTGGTATCTTTGGTATTGATGGTGGGGACGCCAGGTCTGCAGATACTGGAATCTTGAACAACGTACAAAGCGCTGGACGATGTCAGCGCGTCAAGTAAGATCTGCGGAGGAAATGAACAAACGACGGTTCGGACTGGCACCCGTCTGAGAATAATGCTGAAGAGAGAAGGAAGGTCCAGGGCCGAACCATTATCTGTCCATCTCCTTCACACATGTTGCCCGACACATTGTGTAACCCCGCGCACTTTTAGATTTTATTGATGGCGGGGTCGAGGATGTGACAATGTCATTGAATGCCTGGGATATGTTGGCATGATATGAGAGATGGTCGTTTGCGAGCACTTCATTCTCCCAATGTCTCTTGTCATTTATCAGCCCATGTCTGAATTTAGCCGAGATGGTGCAGTAAGTACACATGTAATTTGTTTTACACAGAGGCTTCGTGAGTGCAATCATCAGCAAACATTAATATGTCTGATCCAATCAAAGGAGGAAGGACGTTGCCAAACTGTTGAAAAAGGTTGGACCTATGGAAATGGATGAGAAATCCGTGTCGTGATGTCTTGAGCTGTGACGTTTATCTTTGACAGATCCGCCGTCTTTCTGTATGCCATTTGTCACCAACCACAACCCTAATAGACAATAGACAATAGACAATATGTGCAGGAGTAGGCCATTCAGCCCTTCGAGCCAGAACCGCCATTCAATACGATCATGGCTGATCACTCTCAATCAGTACCCCGTTCCTGCCTTCTCCCCATACCCCCTCACTCCGCTATCCTTAAGAGCTCTATCCAGCTCTCTCTTGAAAGCATCCAACGAACTGGCCTCCACTGCCTTCTGAGGCAGAGAATTCCACACCTTCACCACTCTCTGACTGAAAAAGTTCTTCCTCATCTCCGTTCAAAATGGCCTACCCCTTATTCTTAAACTGTGGCCCCTTGTTCTGGACTCCCCCAACATTGGGAACATGTTTCCTGCCTCTAATGTGTCCAATCCCCTAATTATCTTATATGTTTCAATAAGATCCCCCCTCATCCTTCTAAATTCCAGTGTATACAAACCCAATCGCTCCAGCCTTTCAACATACGACAGTCCCGCCATTCCGGGAATTAACCTAGTGAACCTGCGTTGCACGCCCTCCATAGCAAGAATATCCTTCCTCAAATTTGGAGACCAAAACTGCACACAGTACTCCAGGTGCGGTCTCACCAGGGCCGGTACAACTGTAGAAAGACCTCTTTGCTCCTATACTCAACTCCTCTTGTTACGAAGGCCAACATTCCATTGGCTTTCTTCACTGCCTGCTGTACCTGCATGCTTCCTTTCATTGACTGATGCACTAGGACACCCAGATCTCGTTGAACTCCCCCTCCTCCTAACTTGACACCATTCAGATAATAATCTGCCTTTCTATTCTTACTTCCAAAGTGAATAACCTCACACTTATCTACATTAAACTGCATCTGCCATGTATCCGCCCACTCACACACCCTGTCCAAGTCACCCTGCAGCCTTATTGCATCTTCCTCACAATTCACACTACCCCCCAGCTTAGTATCATCTGCAAATTTGCTAATGGTACTTTTAATCCCTTCGTCTAAGTCATTAATGTATATCGTAAATAGCTGGGGTCCCAGCACCGAACCTTGCGGTACCCCACTGGTCACTGCCTGCCATTCCGAACGGGACCCATTTATCCCACTCTTTGCTTTCTGTCTGTCAACCAATTTTCTATCCGTCAGTACCCTACCCCCAATACATGTGCCCTAATTTTTCCCACTAATCTCCTATGTGGGACCTTGTCGAAGGCTTTCTGAAAGTCGAGGTACACCACATCCACTGACTCTCCCCTGTCAATTTTCCTAGTTACATCCTCAAAAAATTCCAGTAGATTTGTCAAGCATGATTTCCCCTTCGTAAATCCATGCTGACTCGGATGATCCTGTTACTGCTATCCAAATGCTCAGCAATTTCGTCTTTTATAATTGACTCCAGCATCTTCCCCACCACTGATGTCAGACTAACTGGTCTACAATTACCCGTTTTCTCTCTCCCTCCTTTCTTAAAAAGTGGGATAACATTTGCTATCCTCCAATAACATCAGTTATTAAAGATGTGATAGCATCACATTTGGAAAGTGGTGAAATCATCGGACAAAGTCAACATGGATTTACCAAAGGCAAATCATGTCTGACGAATCTTATCGAATTTTTCGAGGATGTAACTAGTAGAGTGGATAAGGGAGAACCAGTCGATGTGTTATATCTGGACTTTCAGAAGGCCTTCGACAAAGTCCCACATAGGAGATTGGTGTACAAACTTAAAGCACACGGTATTGAGGGTTCCGTTTTAAGGTGGATAGAAAATTGGTTGGCGGACAGGAACCAAAGAGTAGGAATAAACGGGTTCTATTCGGAATGGCAGACAGTGATTAGTGGGGTACCGCAAGGCTCAGTGCTGGGACCCCAGTTATTTACAGTGTATATTAATGATTTGGACGAGGGAATTGAATGCATCATCTCTAAGTTTGCGGATGACACGAAGCTGGGTGGCAGCGTTAGCTGCGAGGAAGATGCTAGGAGGCTGCAGAGTGACTTGGATAGATTAGGCGAGTGGGCAAATGCATGGCAGATGCAATATAATGTGGATAAATGTGAGGTTATCCACTTTGGCGGCAAGAACAGGAAAGCAGAGTATTACCTGAATGGTGACCGATTGGGAGAAGGGGAGATGCAACGTGACCTGGGTGTCATGGTGCACCAGTCATTGAAAGCAAGCATGCAGGTGCAGCAGGCAGTGAAGAAAGCGAATGGTATGTTGGCATTCATAGCAAGAGGATTTGAGTTTAGGAGCAGGGAGGTTCTGCTGCAGTTGTACAGGGCCTTGGTGAGACCGCACCTGGAGTATTGTGTGCAGTTTTGGTCTCCTAACCTGAGGAAATACGTTCTTGCCTTAGAGGGAGTACAGAGAAGGTTCACCAGATTGATCCCTGGGATGGCGGGACTTACATATGAGGAAAGACTAGATAGACTGGGCTTGTACTCGCTGGAATTTAGAAGACTGAGGGGGGATCTTATAGAAACATATAAAATTCTTAAGGGGTTGGAGAGGCTAGATGCGGGAAGATTGTTCCCGATGTTGGGGGAGTCCAGAATCAGGTGTCACAGCTTAAGGATAAGGGGGAAGTCTTTTAGGACCGAGATGAGAAAACATTTCATCACACAGAGAGCGGTGAGTCTGTGGAATTCTCTGCCACAGAAGGTAGTTGAGGCCAGTTCATTGGCTATATTTAAGAGGGAGTTAGATGTGGCCCTTTTTGCTAAAGGGATCAGGGGGTATGGAGAGAAGGCATGTACTGAGCTGAATGATCAGCCATGATCATATTGAATGGCGGTGCAGGCTCGAAGGGCCGAATGGCCTACTCCTGCGCCTATTTTCTATGTTCTATGTTCTATGTAATCCACAGGAACTGATCCTGAATCTATAGAACATTGAAAAATGATCTCCAATGCTTCCACTATTTCTAGAGCCACCTCCTTAAGTACGCTGGGATGCAGACCATCAGGCCCTGGGGATTTATCAGCCTTCAGTCCCATCAGTCTACCCAAAACCATTTCCTGCCTAATGTGGATTTCCTTCAGTTCCTCCATCACCCTAGGTTCTCCGGCCCCTAGAACATTTGGGAGATTGTGTGTATCTTCCTCAGTGAAGACAGATCCAAAGTAACGGTTTAACTCGTCTGCCATTTCTTTGTTCCCCATAATAAATTCCCCTGCTTCTGTCTTCAAGGGACCCACATTTGCCTTGACTATTTTTTTCCTCTTCACGTACCTAAAAAAACATTTGCTATCCTCCTTTATATTATTGGCTAGTTTACCCTCGCACCTCATCTTTTCTCCCCGTATTGCCTTTTTAGTTAACTTTTGTTGTTCTTTAAAAGAGTCCCAATCCTTTGTCTTCCCACTCTTCTTTGCTATGTTATACTTCCTCTCCTTAATTTTTATGCTGTCCCTGACTTCCCTTGTCAGCCACAGGTGTCTCTTACTCCCTTAGATTCTTTCCAACTCTTTGGAATAAATTGATCCTGCAACCTCTGCATTATTCCCAGGAATACCTGCCATTGCTGTTCTACCGTCTTCCCTGCTAGGGCCTCGTTCCAGTTAATTTGGCCAGCTCCTGCCTCATGCCTCTGTAATCCCCTTTGCTATACTGTAATACTGACACTTCCGATTTTCCCTTCTGCCTTTCCATTTGCCAGAGTAAAGCTTATCATGTTGTGATCACTGCCTCCGAATGGCTCTTTTACCTCTAGTCCTCTTATCAGATCAGGATCATTACACAACACTGAATCCAGAATTGCCTTCTCCCTGGTAGGCTCCAGTACAAGCTGTTCTAAGAATCCATCTCGAAGGCACTCTACAAACTCTCTTTCCTGGGGTCCATTTCCAACCTGATTTTCCCAGTCTACCTGCATGTTGAAATCTCCCATAACCACCGTAGCATTACATTTTTGACACGACAATTTTATCTCCTGATTAAACTTGCACCCTATGTCGAGGCTACTGTTTGGCGGCCTATAGATAACTCCCTTTAGGGTCTTTTTACCCCTTACAATTTCTCATTTCTATCCATACTGATTCAACATCTCCTGATTCTATGTCACCCCTTGCAAGGGAATGAATATCATTCCTTACCATCAGTGCAACCCCACCCCCTCTGCCCACCTGTCTGTCTTTTCCATACGTTGTGTACCCCTGAATATTCAGTTCCCAGCCCTGGTCCTCCTGTAGCCATGTCTCAGTGATCCCTACAACATCATACTTGCCCATGACTAACTGAGCCTCAAGCTCATCCACTTTATTTTTTATACTACGCGCATTTAAGTACAAACACTTTAACTTCTGTATTTACCTCCCCTCTCACATCGGTCACAATTGGCCCTGCCCTTAATTTCTTTTCCCCTCTAGAACTTCTGTTCCCTTTCTTCGAAGAGTCTTTTGCAATATCTCCTGTATTCCCTTTTACCTCATCTTCATATTCACAATTTGTTAACCCCTCCCCCCCACTACTTAGTTTAAAGCCACAGGTGTCACACTAGCAAACGTAGCCAGAATGTTTGTCCCCCTGCTGTTAAGATGTAACCCGTCCCTTTTGTACAAGTCACCCCTAGCCCAGAAGAGATCCCAGTGGTCCAGAAATCTAAATCCCTGCTCTCTGCACCAGCCCCTCAGCCATAAATCCATACCCTCTATCTCTCTGTTCCTGGCCTCACCAGCACGAGGTACCGGTTGCAGTCCAGAGATAACCACCTTCGACGTCCTACTTCTCAGTGTTTTTCCCCAACTCTCTAAACTCCCGCTGTAGCACCTCCTTCCTCTTCCGCCCGACGTCATTCGTGCCCACGTGCAACAACGACTTCAGGTTGATCGCCTTTCCCTCACTAGGATTTTCTGAAGCCGGTCCGTGATGTGTTGAACCCTGGCACCAGGGAGGCAACAGACCATCCTCAAGTTCCTCCTGCTGCCACAGAATCTTCTGTCCGTCCCTCGGACGATGGAGTCACCGACCACTACGGCTCTTCCTGACTTCGGTCTCCCCTGTCGAGTATCCTTGCCAACAGGTCCGCCACTCGGACTGTAACCGTCTTCTGCCCCGACAGTTCCCAAGAGGGTATACCTATTTGCAATAGGCACAGCCACTGGGGTCCCCTGTAGTCCACGTCCACTCCCCCCTGAAACAGTCTCCCACCTTCGCTCGACCTGGACCCTTGGCGTGACAGCCTCACAATAGGTCCTGTCGAGGAAACTCTCGCATTCCCGGATGGCCCTGAGGTCATCCAACTGCCTCTCCAACTCCACCACACGTCCCTTCAGGAGCTGCACCTGGACACAGTTCTTGCAGGTGTAGCTCCCAGAAGCTCCAGCGACGTCCCTGTCTTCCCACATCCTGCAGGAAACACACCGCACCAACTTTTCCGCCATTACCTTGTGTCTATAACCAGTTCTGGCTTAAAACAATTGTATCCTCCTCACCTCAGCCTCCTCGCCGAAGACTCGCATCCAAAGACTCGCACTTTTCTCGCTGGGCTGCACCCGAACAGGGCTGCACCCTTTTGCAAGTCTTGCTTATATCACCAATTAAATTGCCTGGTTGTCCAATTTACCTGACTTCTCACTTAAATTAACACTTACATTTCTTCTCAGCCAACGGGCGTCCTTGCTCTGCTCCCGGACTTTTCAAACTGACTACTAGCGTCCCCTTGGCGCTCTTTTTAAACTGCCTTTTCCACTGTAATCAACACTTACCTTCTTCTCAGCCAATGGGCGTCCTTGCTCTGCTCCCGGACTTTTTAGCTTCGGTATTACCAGACTAATCTACTGGGACTTAACCAGCTCTGATGTCGCAGACACTCTTACCTCATCTCTGGGTTTCAACGTTTTTGGTTCGTGTTTCAAAAGGTTGACGTTGAGGTATGGACCCGAGTGCTCGATCCATCCTCCACAATTCTGGAAGAAAGCGAATGGGTGTCCTGAGAGCCCAGCCGCCACCGAGGGAGTGATCGACCGCTGTCAGCCCATTGTCGGACAGTCTTGGACCGAGTGATTCGTTCCTGGGATCCCTGCTGTATGACTGCGAGTTATTGAACTGTCGGTGTTTTACCGGATAACTCTGTTACGTGAGCGTATCCTGAGAACCCAGCGTGTCAAACAACAGATAGTTTGTACCTGACTGTCCTTCTTTCGGTCGGTTCCGGTGATTGGGGAATCACGAAACCCCGTTAGCCGCACCATGACCAGTGGTGTCCAATACAAGCGCTGTGAGCCGGCGAGCAACGAGCTGACGTATTCACCAATTCCAATGTAAAATGCCAAGATAGTTTTATTGTCATACTAGGCCAAGTTGGGCCCAAACCTCTCATGCAGTTGTGTCGCACCCTCCTCCCCCACTCCCCGCTCCACTCTCCAACACTTCTCTCCCACTCACCCCTCCCCTCCTCCCCATATTACTCTCCCTCCTCCTCCCCTCCCTCCTCCCTCCCAGCTTTCCCCTCCCCTCCCCTCCTCCCACTTCCTCCCTTAACCCCCTTCTCCCCTTCCCTCCCCTCCTCTCATCCCCCTTACCCCCCTTATCCTTCCCCTCCCTCCCTCCCTCCCTCCCTCCCTCCCTCCCTCCCTCCCTCCCTCCCTCCCTCCTCCCTCCCTCCCTCCCTCCCTCCCTCCCCTCCCTCCCTCCCTCCCTCCCTCCCTCCCTCCCTCCCTCCCTCCCCTCCCTCCCTCCCTCCCTCCCTCCCTCCCTCCCTCCCTCCCTCCCTCCCTCCCTCCCTCCCTCCCTCCCTCCCTCCCTCCCTCCCTCCCTCCCTCCCTCCTCCCTCCCTCCCTCCCTCCCTCCCTCCCTCCCTCCCTCCCTCCCTCCCTCCCTCCCTCCCTCCCTCCCTCCCTCCCTCCCTCCCTCCCTCCCTCCCTCCCTCCCTCCCTCCCTCCCTCCCTCCCTCCCTCCCTCCCTCCCTCCCTCCCTCCTCCCCCCCCATCCCTCCCTCCCTCCCCCTCCCTCCCTTCCCCCCTAGCAGATAGATTTAAACTTTAAAATGTGAATAACTTTAAAAATATAACACCGATTTCAATGAAACTTCTTCTGTTAGGACTCTAGGGCAGAAGGTGTACTCGGACTAAAATTGTCGCGCCATCGTTTACCGTTTTGGCTGTAGTTCAGGAACAAACAAACAAACACACTAACAAACAAAGGAGAGTTTTTGTATAGAGACGTGCTGGAACGGAAAATGAAATTATTACTTGCAACAGCACAACAATTATGTAAACTTAGTGACATAGTCCTCTGTAAACACCCTAAGAAACAACAAAAAAGAAAAAGACAAACAGTTAATAATAGTGTAAAAACAAATCAATGCTCCATCATTCATAGATTCCGTTACACCGTCCACTTTACAGGAATATATCCGCGTGTTAACTCTGACCGGCCTCATCATTCTGTCCCCATCTTTATATTCTCCTTGCAGGTGTGCAAGGTATTATGTGTCCAGGGGACATGGGAGGGGAGGAGACGAGCGGAGAGGGGAGGAGAGGACAGGAAAAGAGATGGGATAGGAGCAGACGAGAGGAGAAAAGAGGAGAGGGGAGGAGATGAGAGGAGTGGAGTGGAGAGGAGAGGGCAGGAGAGGAGAGGAGAGAAGGGAAGGTGAGGGGATGGGAGGAGACGAGAGGAGATGGGAGGTGGGAGGAGAGGGGAGGAGACGTGAGGAGAGTGGAGGAAGGGAGGTGACGAGAGCGGGGAGGGGAGTTCAGTTTTGTTTATTGTCACATATAACAAGCTACAGTGAAAAGCTTTTTTGTTGAGTGCTCTCCAGTCAGCAGAAACACTATACAGGATTACAATCGAGCCGTCCACAGTGGACAGATACAGGATAAACGGAATAACGTTTAGTGAAGGAATGTTGAAAAGGGGAGGGGATCGGGGAGGAGAGGAGAGGGGGAGGAGAGGAGGGGAGGTGAGGGCATGGAGGGGACGAGAAGAGAGGGGAGGGGAGGAGACGAGAAAGGGGAGTTCAATTTAGTTTGTTGAGAGTTAGTGTTGTCCCGTCAGCAGAAAGACTGCACATAATTACAGGATAACGTTTAGTGAAGAAATGTAGTGAAGAAATGTAAGTGTGGTTGCATATCATCTGTGGCGAGCAAACAAATAGTCCCTTGGGTTGGTTACCGACTTGGAAACTCACCCCCCTCTCTCGCTCCGCCTCTCTCACACAATTTCTCACCCCTATCTGTCGCCTCTCTTCCCCAATCTACCTCCCCCACTCCCCCCTCTCCCCCTCCCACCCCCACACCTCTCCCCCACTGCACCCGATCTCCCCCCTCTCCCTCTTTCACTACCCCACCTCCCTCATCTCTCCCCTACCTCGCTCCCTCTCTCCCCCTCTCTCCCCCACTCTCTCCCCCTCTCTCACCCCTCTCACCCACTCTCTCCCACCATCTCTCCCTCCCTCTCTACCCCCTCTCTCCACCCTCCCCTCTCTCGCCACATCCCCTCTCTCCCACCCTCCCCTCTCTACCCCACCCCTCTCACGACCCCTCCCCTCTCTTACCCCTCCCGTCTCTCCCCACTCCCCTCTCTCCCACTCCCCTCTCTCCCCCCCTCCCCATCTCCACCCTCCTCTAATACCCTCTCCCCCCACTCCCCCTTCCCTCTCCCTCCAACTTCCCTTCCTCTCCCACCGCCTCTCTCCACCTCCCCTCTACCCACACCTCACCCTCTCTCCACCCTCCCCCTCTCCAACGGGCGGCACGGTGGCGCAGCGGTAGAGTTGCTGCTTTCCAGCGAATGCAGCGCCGGAGACTCAGGTTCGATCCTGATTACGGGTGCTGCACTGTAAGGAGTTTGGACGTTCTCCCCGTGACCTGCGTGGGTTTTCTCCGAGATCTTCGGTTTCCTCCCACACTCCAAAGACGTACAGGTATGTAGGTTAATTGGCTGGGTAAATGTAAAAATAAATAAAAAATTGTCCCTAGTGGGTGTAGGATAGTGTTAATGTACGGGGATCGCTGGGCGGCACGGAATTGGAGGGCCGAAAAGTCCTGTTTCCGGCTGTATATATATGATATGATACCCTCCCACATCTCCCCCTCCCCCACATTCCCTCTC
>NC_135960.1:75499096-75522543 GCF_053455715.1 Rhinoraja longicauda | reverse complement strand
ACCTTCTCATGAGCTTCTTGAACGTTGCCTGTTCACGTTCTCCAAAGACGCTGCCTGACCCGCTGAGTTACTGGAGCACTCTGTGAAACGTCACCTATCAATGTTCTCCAGGGATGCTGCCTGACTCGCTGAGTTACTCCAGCACCCTGTGAAACATCACTTATCCATGTTATCCACAGATGTTGCCTGACCCGCTGAGTTACTCCAGCACTCTGTGAAACGTCACCTATCCATTTTCTCCACAGATGCTGCCTGACCCGCTGAGGTTATCCAGCACCGTGTGTGTGTGTGTGTGTGTGTGTGTGTGTGTGTGTGTGTGTGTGTGTGTGTCTATCTACGGTAAAATAAAGTGCGGCGTTTCTGGTGAAAAGCTGAGCTGGAAGAGCACCGTATGTGGATGGCAGTCTCTGTTGAATGTGTCAGACAGAGAGGGGAGAGAGAAATGGGGGAGAAGGGGGAGAGAGAGGGAGGAGAGGGAAGGGGGTGAGAGCGGGAGGTCAGAGAGGGGGGGGTGAGAGAGAGGGGGAGAGAAAGGGGGAGAGAGAGGGAGAGAGATGGGGAGAGAGAGAGAGAGGGCATGAGAAGAGGGGGGGGGGGGGGAAGAGGTGGGGGAGAGAGAGGGAGGGGTGAGTTTCTAAATCGATAATCAACCCAGGCGACGATTTGGTTGCTCGCCATAGAAGATCTACAGCCACGTACATTTCTTCACAACATTTCTTCACTAAACGTTATTCCCTTTATTCTGTATCTGTGCATTGTGGACGGCTCGATTGTAAGCATGTATAGTCTTTCTGCTGACTGGATAGCACTCAACAAAAAGGATAAGGGCGTTTGAGGGGGATGGAGTGGTGGGGAGGGGGAGGGGGAGTGGAAAGGTGGGATGGGAGGAGGGGGAGAGGAGGGAATTGGAAGAGGGAGGGCGGGTAGAGGGGAGGGGGGAGTGGGGGAGAGGAGGGGAGGAGAGTGGAGGGGGAGTGGGGGAGGAGAGGATGCTACATCAATGCAGGGGAGGTTTGGCCCCAACGGGTCCTCTTAGTCTCGTATGACAATAAAACTCTCTTGGCATTTGACATTGGAATTGGTGAATGAGTCAGCTCCTGGCTCGCCGGCTCACAGCGGTCCTTTGCCTCTTACAGCGCTTGTATTGGAAGCACCGACTGGTCATGGTGCGTCTAAAGGGTTTCGTGGTTCCCCAATCACCGGAACCGACCGAAAGAGGGACAGTCAGGTATAAACTATCTACTCTTTGACACGCTGGGTTCTCAGGATACGCTGACGTAACAGAGTTATCCGGTAAAAGACCGACAGTTCAACAACTCCCAGTCATACAGCAGGGATCCCAGGAACGAATCACTCGGTCCAAGACTGTCCGAGAATGGACTGACAGCGGTGGATCACTCCCTCGGTGGCGGCTGGGCTCTCAGGACCATCCATTCGCTTTCTTCCAGGATTGTCGAGGATGGATCGAGCACTCGGGTCCATACCTCAACGTCAACCTTTTGAAACACGAACCAAAATGCTGAAACCCAGAAACGAGGTAAGAATGTCTGCGACATCAGAGCTGGTTAAGACCCAGTAGATTAGTCTGGTAATACCGAAGCTAATGGAGATCGAGGCCATATTAGGGTTGTGGTTGGTGACAAATGGCATACAGAAAGACGGCAGAGCTGTCAAAGATCAACGTCACAGCTCAGGGCATCACGACACGGATTTCTCATTGCATTTCCATAGGTCCAACCTTTTTCACCAGTTTGGCAACGCCCTTCCTCCTTTCATTGGATCAGACATATTAATGTTTGCTGATAATTGCACTTTCGAAGCCTCTGTGTAAAAAAAAATACACGTGTACTTACAGCACAATTTCGGCTAAATTCAGACATGGGCTAATAGATGGCAAGAGACATTGGGGGAATGAAGTGCCGGCAAACGACCATCTCTCATATCATGCCAACATATCCCAGGCATTCAATGACATTGTCACATCCTCGCCCCCGCCATCAATAAAACCTAAAAGTGCGCGGGGTTACACAGTGTCGCGGGCAACATGTGTGAAGGAGATGGACAGATAATGGTTCGGCCCTGGACCTTCCTTCTCTCTTCTGCATTATTCTCAGACGGGTGCCAGTCCGAACCGTCGTTTATTCATTTCCTCCGCAGATCTTACTTGACGCGCTGACATCATCCAGCGCTTTGTAGGTTAGTCAAGATTCCAGTATCTGCAGACCTGGCGTCCCCACCATCCACACCAAAGATACCAGAGGAACAAGATAGTCCACTCGACCCTAAAAACCGTAGTACATCAAGGCGCCATTTTAGTAGGCAGAAAATTGTAGAAACATTTTAAAAGAAAAATAACAAAAATCTGTGAATTGGTAGATGGGATATATTCTGCATTTTAATGGTATAATCACACATACTGTTCCCCCAAAACGCTGATTGCACTGCGAGAGGCATAAAGAACTGCGGGTTTTGCCTACTAACATGGCTCCTTTGCGTGCTACACTGCAGTATAGGCGATTTCAACAGAGTGGTCCATCTTGTTCCTCTGGTATCTTTGATCAATACCATGTGCGGTACCACTGACCCGAAGCTCGGCGGAACAGTCAGGTAATGTCGTATCTTGGCTTGGTGAAAGTGAAAAGACGGTGACAGATGAAGATAGATGCTCAGATTGACGTCCTTTTATTTGTGCACAACGGGGATTGATGGTGGGCCGACTGACTTTTTTCATCTATGTTAAAGATTTAGCTAACAATGTTTTTAAAACGGTCAGTACGTTTGCTGATGATGCTAGATCGCTAATGTAGGTGACAGTGAAGGGGCTCACGATGATCAGGGGAAATGGGACAAGGAATGTCTGAAAGTGCGCTGTGTAGTATTTGGTAAATTACTCGGTGGTAATTATTGAAGCAAGTCATCTAATCTTTTGGGAACTGGAAAGATGGACACTTCCTTGAAGAAGGTGGGGACTGCAGACGGCGATATTCAGTGGCGAGAGGTTGGAGATCTCGGCGAATAGCGTGGCCCGTTGACTGGCGCACGATCTCAAAACTCGGCCAGGGACTACATTTGGACGATTGCCGGAAATTTACCGATCGTTTTCCTAGAATTTACCGAAGTCAAATATGTCATAATAATGAAAAATGTAGAGATTTACGAGGATGTTGCTGGGACTCGAGGGCCTGGCCTCCACGACCTTCTGTGGCAGAGAATTCCACAAATCGACAACTCTCTGGGTGTAAACGTTCCTTCTCACCTCAGTTTTAAATGGCCTCCCCTTTTTTCTTCGACTGTGCCCCCTGGTTCTCGACTCCCCCAAAATCGGGAACATTTTTCCTGCATCTACCTCGTCCAGTCCTTTTATAATTTTATACGTCTCTGTAAGACCCCCCTCATCCTTCTAAACTCCAGAGAATACAAGCCCAGTCTTTCCAATCTTTCCTCATATGACAGTCCCGCCATCCCGGGGATTTACTTCGTGAACCTACGCTGCCTCAAGAGGAAGGATGTCCTTCCTCAAATTTGGAGACCAGAACGGCACACAATACTCCAGATGCGGTCTTACCAGGGTCCTATACAACTGCAGAAGGACCTCTTTACTCCTATATTCAAATCATTTTCAGTCCATCTTCTCAAGACAAGCCTGAAGTAGATCTCGTGGTGCACTTGTGAAAGTCGCCTCGACCTATCTATGAAATAATTCAAAGAACACAAGACTCAGTTAAAGATTTTTACTATAACAACGGTGGAGAAGACATAGAGGCCTCAGATCACAGTTGTTCACTCAAGCACCTGCTCCTGTCCTCTCAAAGAATACACAGATTACAGTCACTATTTATACAGTTGAAAGCGGCACAAAGCACATGCAGTAATTTTCCATGGTTAAATAGCATAAAGCAGTCTCAACAGATACATAGTAGAGTTCCCATAATAGAGTTGCTTTAATTGTGTTAAGCAGTCAAAAATGAATACAGGGGAGTGAAGGGGAGTTGCATACCAAAGAGGCCATTGTGTGATAAGGAGGCAGTGTGATAAGGAGGCACCATTGGATTTGGCTCAGAGCATTGGAACATCCAGTCCTCGATAAACCATGAAAAACATCTTCTAAACCCTGAGAAGCAACTTCTTATCTGCAGGTGTCAAGGACTGTGAATGACTACTTCCCACGAGAACTTTTCAGCTTAAAGAGCAAATTCAGCTTAAAATGTCTGCCAGAGTTAGCACAAAATGTCTTCTACAGTATTAACCCTTACATTCCCCCCTTTGATTATTCTATAATCACAATCCTAACTTAAAGCATAGATCAAATAATGAAGCTAGAAGAGTTACAATTGCGAATACATGGCAGAGAGCAATATAGCAGTAGAGCAACAATTATAATGATGACGGTCCTTCAACAGTCACGAAAAATGAAGATGCCTCAAAAGTCCAATACAGGCTTTCAGTCGGCTGACGTTCCATTCTCTAAATCCCTCCGGGTTATCATCATCGCATTAGAGTACATCTCCTTGGCACAGGTGGTGAAAGTGGTTCGGTTGGTCCGGCCTGCACGTTATTTCCTCCATCATACCTGGACTCAGCAAGGCTTTAAGGCAGATGATCACCACGTGCACTTTCACTATAAGCTCACCTCGTCTTTTCTGAGAGATTTCAGCACGTAGTCTGCTGGTATTATGGAGTCGTCCATTTATTTAACTGGTAGTGACTTCTGTGCCTCTTGCACCTGGGAATGCAGGACTGGTAACCAATAGGTTAATTGCTGTGCATAAATAATCAATTCGTCGCTGAGGGCATGTGAGTCAAAATAACTTCCACACATTTAATCATAATGTGCCCGTGGCAACTCTATAAGATCTACTTATATACACTAAAAGGGTCAATAGACAATAAACAACAGGTGCAGGAGTAGGCCACTCAGCCCTTTGAGCCAGCACCGCCATTCAATGTGATCATGGCTGATTATTCAAAATCAGTATCCCGTTTCTGCCTCTAACGTGTCCAATACCTTTGGACAATTTACTGTCTTTCCGTGATTATTTCATCTGCAAATTTCAAAATCTGAGGCTTGTTTTAACGCTTCGTGGCGAATTTTCGGATGCCACCATGTCTCCTTTGCCATCCTGACCATACCCTCCTTACCAGCATGCGTTAGGAAGTGTTTATAGTTTAAAGGAACGGGTAGAAAATCATCAGGTACACAATTTTGCCCAAGGGGTAAGCCAGAGCCCTGTCAAGGAGTCAATGGCACAACCCTCTCATTTTCAAGATCGCGTTGCCCTGCATTAATCCTACATCACCCATGTCTGGCAAGGCCGTTCTGCCCATTAGAATCTTTGGTTCTGTGGGGACCATAGTGCAGGATGCGCAAGTTACGGTGCAGGCAGTGATGTCAGCAAAGGGCATTTCCCTGGAAATGTTTGTCGCGGCCACCCAGATGGGCATTGCACTTGATAATGGCCAGTTGTGGCGGGAGGGCTGGGGCTTGCAATAGGTTGATCACATGAAGCTGAAAAGGGGCAATCTTATAAAGAACGTCCAATATCTGGTGCAGTGACTAGCACTGTTTTAGATTGCGGTATACTTCTTGTTGGGGTGAGAGAGTGAATTGCTGCGGTGCCTTGGCGGAGGCAAGGGTGACAGTAACTTAGTGTACACTGCCACGTTGGGAATCCATTCCGGTAGAAATTAACCAAGCCCAGAAAAACCATCATCTGTTTAGGGGTGGTCGGGCTGGTGTGGTTCCCAAAGGGTTTTCCATCGCACCCCCTCGGTTGGATTCAGGACAGCGGACGTTAGAGTGAACACATCTCCTGCGACTGCTTCGTACATGGTTAATGTTGATCTTATACAAATCACAAATTTAATGAAGTCTGGGGCATTCTCAGGGAGTGTCATCATTTCCTGCAACTTCTACTGGGTGTATACATGCATCACGGCCTGCGCCCGATTCTGTCCTGCTGATAGATTTGGCATTGCTCTCAGTAGCATTATCTTTTTATTCGTTTTAGTTTCCTGCTGGTTCTCAGCCTCGTGTTTCCTTTGCTCTTCGTTGCACTCTCTCACTGATGAATTCAATTACTGCTGCTCCTTCCTCTTCTGCCGCAGCCATTCCCCTCCTTTCGTCCTCCTTTTCAGTTTCCCGGTCGCTATCGGTATCATCTTCCTCTGGGGGTGCCCTTCCCTGTGGGGGTGCCGATGCCCCCCCCCCCCGATGGGTTCTTAGTGGGGCAGTTCCTGCTCTTGTGGACAGGTAGCTAGGGGCATATGGGGGGAGGGGGTGTTCTACACCATTCCCGACTTTCCCAATTTACTCCTCCTCCCCCTCTTCTATAAACAGGGTCGCCATAACAGACAAGGAGTCCTCGGGGTTATTTCGCTTAGGTTTCCATTTTTGCATTAACCAATTGTTTACAATCCTATTGGCCAATTGCATTTTTTCCCTCCTCATCATCATGCCGTTGGCACTCCTCCAATAATGCATCCCAACCTTTCAATATGCCTTCCTTCGTACGTAACTCAATCCCTCTACTACTTGCATTATTCATCCAATGCTGAAACTCCTCTCACACGTGTCTCATTTTCCATTCCTCAATTCATTTCGTCCATTTCATATATCTCTCTCTTCATATCTCTCTCTCTTCATATCTCTCTCTCTTCATATCTCTCTCTCTTCATATCTCTCTCTCTTCATATCTCTCTCTCTTCATATCTCTCTCTCTTCATATCTCTCTCTCTTCATATCTCTCTCTCTCTTCATATCTCTCTCCCTTCATATCTCTCTCTCTCTCTTCATCGCTCTCTCTCTCTCTTCATCTCTCTCTCTCTCTTCATCTCTCTCTCTCTTATCTCTCTCTCTCTCTCTTCCTCTCTCTCTCTTCATCTCTCTCTCTCTCTCCATCTCTCTCTCTCCTCGTCTCTCTTCATCTCTCTCTCTCTTCATCTCTCTTCATCTCTCTTCATCTCTCTTCATCTCTCTTCATCTCTCTTCATCTCTCTTCATCTCTCTTCATCTCTCTTCATCTCTCTTCATCTCTCTCTCTTCATCTCTCTCTCTTCATCTCTCTCTCTTCATCTCTCTCTCTTCATCTCTCTCTCTTCATCTCTCTCTTCATCTCTCTCTTCATCTCTCGCTCTTCATCTCTCTCTCTCTCTCTCTCTCTCTCTTCATCTCTCTCTCTCTCTCTCTTCATTCTCTCTCTCTCTCTCTCTCTCTCTCTCTCTCTCTCTCTCTCTCTCTCTCTCTCTCTCTCTCTCTCTCTCTCTCTCTCTTCAAGGACTTATGGCTCAGCAGGATAGTCGCAGCGGTTTCAGAAGCAGCTACTCGAGTTTCACTGCGTTCAAGAAAGTGAATCACATCATTCCAGTTCTGAGGTCTCACACTCGCATCCAATTTGTCAAATAATTAATTTCAATATACTACTGTTGATTAATAAAGCACTGAATGGTTTAGGGCCAAAATACATTTCTGATCTTCTGCTACACTTTAAACCATCCAGACTTCCCATGTCTTCTGGCACAGATCTGCTCTCTGTCCCCAGAGTCAGAAGTAAACCTGGAGAAGCAGCGTTTAGTTTTTTTAATGCACCACATATATGGAACAAACTCCCAGAAAACTGCAGGTTCGCTGCAACACTCAATTCCTTTAAATCAAGGCTGAAGATTTCTGTTTGACGCTGCCTCTTATTAAATCAAATAAATATTCATTCTTACATTGCAGTGTAACCTTTATTCTGGTATTCTATACCTGTCTATTCTATTTCAGCTTCCTGCTCTTTAATATTTTATGCAAAACACTTTAAATCCAGGATTATGTTGCTGACAAATCAGGCAACGATTGCTAATACCTTGAGCCAGAGATTGCAACTGTGGATGCCAGCATGTGACTAGGAGCATTTCACTGTTTGCTTTAGCACCACAATGCGTTGCAAAGTGTATACATTCAATAACCCACATTGCTAAATCATCTGACATACAAGCCTGTCCAGCACCGGTGATCCACAGTTTAGATTCACAATCAACTGTACACTCGAGCTGTTTCCACAGTACGTTATCCCGGTCAGGAGCGTCCTCTTGTAATTTAATGACGTCTTGGATGGTTGGCATTCCTTTCCGAGGGAGACTTGCTTTTATTGGAGCTTTTAGTCTGGCCCATCACTTTAGGCACAACTACCCGCTGTCCCCGGGACACCTCTCTAGCTTCCTAATCGGTTCCCTACATCTACCGGTGTTTGACCTGTGTGTGGGCCGATCATGGGGGAGTTAGGGACCACATATATTCTGTGATTCCATTCATCCAAATCAGAAAAAAACAGTCTCCCTTTGTTCGGGGAAGGCCAGCCATTGGACTACGTAATCCACTTACATCAATATCCCCAGATCCCATCAGGGTCTTACCAGACTTCTGTCTCAAACTTTTCTCATGAGCACATTTCTTCTTTAACACTACAGCTGATTTAGCCACTCCCCCTTCAGTAATTCTATTCCCAACTTTAAATCCCAACTTTAAAATATTCTCTTACCAACTTGACAAAACCGAAACTTCCTTTATTCATCCAAATATCTCCTGAACCTTTTTCAACAACATCCAAAGCCTTAGTTCCTTCCAATGGCTGAATTAACATAGCAATTTCGTCCACGTAAGATTTGCAACGCACCGTTTTAGATTCAGTTGTGTATCCAAACGATTACCCATTTTGCTTACTGATAATTCGACACAGTGCATTTCAAATGGCACAAATTTCACACAGTCACATTCCAAACGTCCCAAATCTTATTAGCTCCCACAACAACTTCACACAAGCTCATGCCTCACAACACTTACACACAACAACCTCCCAACACTTTTACACAACAGCCGGACCCAATCTTACAGCGACTGTAACGCACGCTATCAGGACTGAAACCTGACCAGCGTCTACGTTCTCAGGATTGAAACCTGACCAGCGTCTGCACTCTCAGGACTGAAACCTGACCAGTGCCCGCACTCTCAGGACTGAAACCTAAGCAGTGCCCTACTCCCAGGACTGAAACCTGACCAGTGGTATTAGAATCTTCCCCACCAACGATGTCAGGATAACTGGTCTATAATTCCCTGTTTTCTCTCTCGCTCCTTTCTTGAAAAGTGGGATAACATTTGCTATCCTCCAATTCACGGGAACTGATCCTGAATATATAGAACATTGGAAAATGATCAATAATGCATCTACTGTTACTAGAGCCACCCCTGGAGTACCCTAGGATGCAGACTCTCGGGCCCTGGGGATTTATCAGCCTTCAGTCCCATCAGTCTACCCAATACTATTTCTTGTCGAATGCAAATTTCTTTCAGTTCCACTGTCACAGGCTACTGTTTGTGGGTCTGTAGATAACTCCCATTGGTGTCGTCTTACCTTTACAATTCCTCCATTCTATGCACAGCGACTCTGCATCGTCAGTCCCTATGTCACCCCTTGCAAGGGACTAAATTTCATCCCTCACAAACAGCTACCCCACGACCTCTGCCTACCTGCCGGTCTTTCTATAGGATGTACAACCCTGAATATTCAGTTCCCATCCCGATCCTCCTACAGTCATATCTCTGTAATGCCCACAATGTCACATCTACCAATCTCGATCTGACCCTCAAGCTCATCCACTTTATTTCTTATACTTCGCGCATTCATATATAATACTTTTAGTCCATCACTCACCTCACGTTCCCCACGATTTGGAGCTCTGCTTCCTTCGCCTCCGCCTCCGAACCTTTATCCATTAGAATGAGTCCTCACCACTCAGTGTTGACCCCTTCTCCCGTCTCCAGGGGAACCCTTGCTCTAGGGCTCCCCCGACTGGCCATCTACCTTCACTAGACCTTTTCATTTCCAACTGCCGGCGGGACATCAACAGCCTCAAATCTTCCACTCCCCAGACTCACTCTAACCTCTCCCCTGTGAATGTACAGCCCTCCGCTCACTCTGCAGCAACCCCGACTTAGTTATCAAACCCGCTGACAAGGGAGGTGCCGTGGTTGTCTGGCGAGCTGTTTTCTACCAGACTGAGGCCTGTCGACAACTCTCAGACACCTCCTCCTACTTATCCTTAGACCATGACCCCACAGACAAGCACCAGACCTTAATCTCTAACACTATCACTGATCTCCCCAATTCCGGCGCTCGGCTCTCTAATACCTCCAACCATATCGTTCCCCAGACCCGCACGGCCTGATTTTACCTTCTCCCTAAAATCCACAAACAGAACTGGCCTGGCAGACACATTGTTTCTGTCTGTTTATGTCCCTCCAAATTAATTTCCACCTACCTCGACTTCATCCTATCCCCAACCTATGTCCAAGACACCTCCCATGCTCTCCGTCTCCTCAATAACTTCCAGTTTCCAGGCCCCCACTCCATCCTCTTTACTATAGATGTCCAGTCACTCCACACCTCCATCCCCCACCAGGATGGTCTTGAAGCCCTACGTTTCTTCCTCGACCGCAGAACCAGCCAATCTCCATCTACCAATACATTCCTCCGCCCAGCAGATATGGTTCTTAGCCTCAACAACTTCTCCTTTGACTCCTCCCACTTCCTCCAAATCCGAGGCGTAACCATGGGCAATCACATGGGCCCCAGCTATGCCTACCTCTTTGTCGGGTACGTCGAACAATCCCTATTCCAGACGTACACTGGCCCCATCCCCGAACTCTGCCTCCGCTACATTGACGACTGCTTTGGTGCAACGTATTGCACCCATGCAGAAATCACTGACTTCATAAATTTCACCACTAATTTCCATCCTGTTCTTCAGTATACTTGGACTATCGCCGACATCTCCCTACCATTTCTCGGTCTCACCATCTCCATCACAGGAGACAGACTAGTGACCGACATCTACTACTGACTCCCATAATAGGCAATTCGGCCCTTCGCGGCAGCACTGCCATTCACTGTGATGATGGCTGATCATCCACAATCTGTACCCCATTCCTGCCTTCTCCCCACATCCCTTGACTCCGCTATCTTTAAGAGCTCTGTCTAACTCTCTCTTGAAAGCCTCCAGAGAATTGGCCTCCACTGCCCTCTGAGGTAGACAATTCCACAGATTCACAACTCCCTGATTGAAAAAGTTATTCCTCAACTCCGTTCTAAATGGCCTATCCCTTATCCTTAAACTGTGGCCCTTGGTTCTGGAATCCCCCAACATCGGGAACATGTTTCCTGCCTCTAGCGTGTGCAATCCCTTAATAATCTTATATGTTTCAATAAGATCCCCTCTTATTACTAGGTTAATTCCCGGAATGGCGGTACTTTCATATGTTGAAAGACTGGAGCGACTAGGCTTGTATAAACTGGAATTTAGAAGGAGGAGAGGAGATCTTATCGAAATGTATAAGATTATTAAGGGGTTGGATAATGTTGGGGGAGTCCAGAACAAGGGGCCACAGTTTAAGAATAAGGGGTAGGCCATTTAGAACTGAGATGAGGATAAACGTTTTCAGTCAGAGAGTTGTGAATCTGTGGAATTCTCTGCCTCAGAAGGCAGTGGAGGCCAATTCTCTGAATGCATTCAAGAGAGAGCTGGATAGAGCTCTTAAGGATAGCGGGGTCAGGGGGTATGGGGAGAAGGCAGGAACGGGGTACTGATTGAGAATGATCAGCCATGATCACATTGAATGCCGGTGCTGGCTCGAAGGGCCGAATGGCCTCCTCTTGCACCTATTGTCCATTGTCATCCTAAATTCCAATGCATACAAGCCCAATTTGTTCCATTCAACTTACGACAGTCCCGCCATCCCGTGAATTAACTTCGTGAACCTCCGCTGCACTCCCTCAACAGCAAGCATGTCGTTCCTCAAGTTTGGAGACCAGAACTGCACACAATACTCCATGTGTGGTCTCACCAGGGCCCTGTATAAATGCACAAGGATCTCATTGGTCCTATACTCAACTCCTCTTGTCATAAAGGCCAACGTGCCATTAGCTTTCTTCACTACGTGCTGTAATAGTATGCTAACTTTGAGTGACTGATGAACAAGGACACCCAGATCTCTTTGTACTTCCTCATTTCCTAACTTGACACCATCCAGACAATAATCTGCCTTCCTGTTCTTACCACCAAAGTGGATAACCTCACATTTATCCACATTAAGCTGCATCTGTCATGCAACTGTCCACTCACACAACCTGACAAGTCACCCTGCATCCTCATAGCATCCTCCTCACACTGCCACCCAGCTTTGTGTCCTCCGCAAATTTGCTAATGTTACTTTTAATGCCTTCTCCTAAGTCATTAATGTATATTGTAAATAGCTGCGGTCCCAGCACTGAGCCTTGCGCTACCCCAGTAGTCACTGACTGCCATTCTGAATGGGACCCGTTAATCCCTACTCTTTGTTTCCTGTCTGCCAACCTAATTTTTATCTATGTCAGCACCCTACCCTCAATACCATGTGCTCTAACCTTGCCCACAAATCTCCTATGTGGGACCTTATCAAAGGCTTTCTGAAATTCTAGGTACACTACATCCACTGGCGCTCGCTTGTCCATTTTCCTAGTTACATCCTCAAAAAATTCCAGTGGATTAGTCAAGCATGATTTCCTTTCGTAAATCCATGCTGACTCGGAATGATCTTGTTACTGCTACCCAAATGTTCCGCAAATTCTTTTTTTATAATTGACTCCAGCATCTTCCCCACCACTGATGTCAGGCTAACTGGGCTATAATTTCCTATTCGCCCTCGCCCTCCTTTCTTAAAAAGTAGGATAACATTAGCTATCCTCCAATCCACAGGAAATGGTCCTGCATCTATAGAACATTGGAAAATGATCAACAATGCATCCACGATTTCGAGAGCCACTTCCTTAAGTACCCTGGGATGCAGACCATCAGGCCTTGGGGATTTATCAGCCTTCCGTCCCAGCAGTCTACCCAACACCATTTCCTACCTAATGTGAATTTCCTTCAGTTCCTCCGTCACCCTAGGACCTCTGTCCACTAGTACATCTGGGATTTATTCACAAAATGCTGGAGTAACTCAGCAGGTCAGGCAGCATCTCAGGAGAGAAGGAATGGGTGACGTTTCGGATCGAGACCATTGTTCAGACTAAGAGATTGTTGGTGTCTTCCTTGGTGAAGACAGATCCAAAGTACCTGTTCAACTCGTCTGCCATTTCCGTGTTCTCCATAATAATTTCACCAGTTTCTGTCGTCAAGGGACCCACATTTGTCTTAACTATTTTTTTCCTGTTCACGTACCTAAACAAGCTTTAGTTTCCTTTTTAATTCCTTTTTAATTCTTGGCTAGCTTACCTTCGTATCTCATCTTACTCCCCTTAGAAACTTTCTTCCTCTTTGGAATTAACTGATCCTGCACCTTCTGTATTATTCCCAGAAATACCTGAAATACCTAGATACCCACATAGCTAGATATCTAGTTAGCTAGAGAGCTAGAGGCTGATAGCAAGTTAGCTGGATAACGAGATAGCTAGACTGCATCTGGAATTGCACTGCTGTGCACATTTTCCCATGAAATTTGTAAAAGTTGTCACATCGTCGTTCAGGTCCATTGTCGAATCCTTGAATAGCGATCACTTTAGATAGAGCACTAGGGGCTAGCGGAATCAAGGGATTTGGGGAGAAGGCAGGAACAGTTTACTGATTGTGGATGATCAGCCATGATCACAGTGTATGGCGGTGCTGGCTCGAAGGGCCAGCACCTATTTTCTATGTTTTCTACGTCTATAGACTCCATGCAATCCTGGAGTCAGTAATGAGTTCATAAGTTCATATGTCACTTTAGTAAGTCACTCGGCTCACCGAGTCTACTCCGTCATTCGATCATGACTGCCCTATCTTTCCCACTCAAACCCAACCCCAACTTTCACACTCTTACGAATCACGAGCCCGTTGATCCCTGCTTATAAATTATCCAATGACGGCCTCCACTCCGTCTGTGGCAGAATTCCACAGATTCACCACATTCCGGCTACCCTCAGAATAAAAGGACATACTTTTTAAAATGAGATGATGAGGAATTTATTTCGTCAGGAGGTGGTAAATCTTCAGAATTCTGCCACAGACGTCATTGAGTATTTTAAAGCGGAGAAAGACAGGTTCGTGATTCGGAAGAGTGTCGACGGTTAGGGGAGAAGGCAGGAGAATGTTGAGGGGGAAAAATAGGTCAGTCATGATTGAATATCGGAGTAGACTCGATGGACTTAAATGCCCTAATTATGCTGCCATGACTTATGTTCAACAGTGCACGGCATCATCCACACACAGCGCTCCCCAGTGGATGTACATTAGCAATATATGGTATGTAGGTTAATTGGCTGGGTAAATGTAAAAAAAAATAAAAACATTGTCCCTAGTGGGTGTAGGATAGTGTTAATGTACGGGGATCACTGGGCGGCACGGACTTGGAGGGCCGAAAAGGCCTGTTTCCGGCTGTAGATATATGATATGATATGATATGATGATATGATAATATACTGGCACAGCGCCCTCCCGTGGATGAACATCAGCAGTACACTGCAGCAGCCACGCACAGCGCTCCCCAGTGGATGATCAGCAGTATACCTGGACTATGGAGGGGAGCACACTGAAATACGGCACAATGTAAATACCGGAAGAGGTATCAAGGTAAGGAAAAAGGAAAAAAAAAAGGAAAAGGGAAAAAAAAAGAAAAAAGGAATGAATGAATGGATAACACATTAAATTTTTAAGCTATAATGTGAATGGGTTAAATGGACCGATAAAAAGGAAGAGAATTTTAACACAGATGAAAAAATTGGAAGTAGCTATAGCTTTCTTGCAAGAAACACATCTAACGGAAAAAGAGCATCAAAAGTTAAAGAGAGATTGGGTAGGAAGTATGGTCGCATCTTCTTTTAACTCAAAAGCAAGAGGGGTTGCTATCCTATTTAAGAAAACGCTACCAATTAAGATATAAAATATTGTAAGTGACCCAGTAGGTAGATTTGTAATGGTACATTGTCAAATTTTCTCAGAATTGTGGACCTTAATGAATATATATGCACCAAATATAGATGATGAGAAGTTTGTGCAGGGTACCTTTTTAAATCTGGCGGAAGCACATGAAAATATATTGATAGGGGGAGATTTCAATTTTTGTTTAGATCCAGTAATGGATAGATCATCAAGGACAACGACAAGGACAAGAGCAGCGAAGACAACCTTGAATTTAATGGAAAATTTAAATTTAATAGATGTTTGGAGGAAAAGCCATCCCAGGGAAAGAGACTACTCCTTTTATTCCAATAGACATGATACATATTCTAGAATAGATCTATTATTGATTTCAGCTCAATTAAGGGGTAGAATAATACAAATAGATTACAAGGCTAGATTGTTATCGGATCACTCACCATTATTAATGAAAATTACGATGCCAGATAAAGAACAGTCAGTCTATAGATGGAGACTCAACTCTTTACTTTTGAAAAGGCAAGAATTTTGTGATTTTATTCGAGGACAAATTGAATTATTTTTGGAAACAAATTTAAATTCAGTTGATGATAAATTTATTGTATGGGATGCAATGAAGGCTTATTTGAGAGGCCAAATTATAAGCGACTCATCTAAGATAAAGAAAGACTATAGGAAGGAATCTGAAAGATTAGAAAAAGAAATCACCGTATTAGAAAAAGACTTACAGAAAACTTCTTCAGATACGAAAAAAACACAACTTGCAAATAAAAAATTTCAATACAATACTTTACATACTTACAGAACAGAAAAACGAATATTACGAACTAACCAAAGATATTATGAATTAGGAGAAAGAGCGCACAAGGGATTGGCATGGCAACTGAAAGAAGAACAAATATCAAGAACAATAAATTCAATTAGAACAGATCAAAACATTATCTATCTATCTATCTATCTATCTATATTATCTATCTATATATATCTATCTATCTATCTATCTATCTATCTATATCTTCTATCTATCTATCTATCTATCTATATAATACTAAAACTCTGCGGTCCAACATTCCGTATGTATGTATGTATATGTGTATGTACGGAAGATTACTTACAAACCCTACTCCTCCTAGACGGTACACCAAAGCGCTACGATTTTTGTACCGCCGTATTCACCATTAACCTGGGCAACTATTGTAAGTACTTTCGTTCAAATTGAAGCTACCTTTTTAAAGCTAGAGAGATATTAAAGTTTAAATTTTCATTTCTAACCCTTTTCTTCAAGGGGCTACATTTGTTTCCAAAAGTTTACAGAAAAGGATTTAGTTTTCAGCAAGGATTTAGTTTTCAGCTTGTGACGGCGGCTACATTGTTTCGAAAAGCTTCCAAGAAGTCTTTTTTGTTATTGCAAGTCAAGTCAAGTCAAGTCAAGTCACTTTTATTTGTATAGCACATTTAAAAACAACCCACGTTGACCAAAGTACTGCACATCTGATTAGGAAAAAAACCCAAAACATCTGATTAGGAAAAAAAAAAAAAAAAGAAGGCTATAGTGGTCACTTGACATACACAGATCAGGAGGACAGAGTAAGAGTGGGGCTGGGGGAGGAGAGAATGGGGGGTGTGGGGACGGGCCCAACGGGCCCTCCCCAACGGGCACACTTGGAGAGTAAGAGTGGGGCTGGGGGAGGAGAGAATGGGGGGTGTGGGGACGGGCCCAACGGGCCCTCTTTTCCGGGCCCAACGGGCACACTTGGAGAGTAAGAGTGGGGCTGGGGGAGTGAGAATGGGGGGTGTGGGGACGGGCCCAACGGGCCCTCTTTTCTAGTATAATACTAAAACTCTGCGGTCCAACATTCCGTATGTATGTATGTATATGTGTATGTACGGAAGATTACTTACAAACCCTACTCCTCCTAGACGGTACACCAAAGCGCTACGATTTTTGTACCGCCGTATTCACCATTAACCTGGGCAACTATTGTAAGTACTTTCGTTCAAATTGAAGCTACCTTTTTAAAGCTAGAGAGATATTAAAGTTTAAATTTTTCATTTCTAACCCTTTTCTTCAAGGGGCTACATTTGTTTCCAAAAGTTTCCAGAAAAGGATTTAGTTTTCAGCAAGGATTTAGTTTTCAGCTTGTGACGGCTACATTGTTTCGAAAAGCTTCCAAGAAGTCTTTTTTGTTATTGCAAGTCAAGTCAAGTCAAGTCAAGTCACTTTTATTTGTATAGCACATTTAAAAACAACCCACGTTGACCAAAGTACTGCACATCTGATTAGGAAAAAAAAAAAAAACATCTGATTAGGAAAAAAAAAAAAACGGGCACACTTGGAGAGTAAGAGTGGGGCTGGGGGAGGAGAGAATGGGGGGTGTGGGGACGGGCCCAACGGGCCCTCCCCAACGGGCACACTTGGAGAGTAAGAGTGGGGCTGGGGGAGGAGAGAATGGGGGGTGTGGGGACGGGCCCAACGGGCCCTCTTTTCTAGTATAATACTAAAACTCTGCGGTCCAACATTCCGTATGTATGTATGTATATGTGTATGTACGGAAGATTACTTACAAACCCTACTCCTCCTAGACGGTACACCAAAGCGCTACGATTTTTGTACCGCCGTATTCACCATTAACCTGGGCAACTATTGTAAGTACTTTCGTTCAAATTGAAGCTACCTTTTTAAAGCTAGAGAGATATTAAAGTTTAAATTTTCATTTCTAACCCTTTTCTTCAAGGGGCTACATTTGTTTCCAAAAGTTTACAGAAAAGGATTTAGTTTTCAGCAAGGATTTAGTTTTCAGCTTGTGACGGCGGCTACATTGTTTCGAAAAGCTTCCAAGAAGTCTTTTTTGTTATTGCAAGTCAAGTCAAGTCAAGTCAAGTCACTTTTATTTGTATAGCACATTTAAAAACAACCCACGTTTACCAAAGTACTGCACATCTGATTAGGAAAAAAACCCAAAACATCTGATTAGGAAAAAAAAAAAAAAAAAGAAGGCTATAGTGGTCACTTGACATACACAGATCAGGAGGACAGAGTAAGAGTGGGGCTGGGGGAGGAGAGAATGGGGGGTGTGGGGACGGGCCCAACGGGCCCTCCCCAACGGGCACACTTGGAGAGTAAGAGTGGGGCTGGGGGAGGAGAGAATGGGGGGTGTGGGGACGGGCCCAACGGGCCCTCTTTTCCGGGCCCAACGGGCACACTTGGAGAGTAAGAGTGGGGCTGGGGGAGTGAGAATGGGGGGTGTGGGGACGGGCCCAACGGGCCCTCTTTTCTAGTATAATACTAAAACTCTGCGGTCCAACATTCCGTATGTATGTATGTATATGTGTATGTACGGAAGATTACTTACAAACCCTACTCCTCCTAGACGGTACACCAAAGCGCTACGATTTTTGTACCGCCGTATTCACCATTAACCTGGGCAACTATTGTAAGTACTTTCGTTCAAATTGAAGCTACCTTTTTAAAGCTAGAGAGATATTAAAGTTTAAATTTTTCATTTCTAACCCTTTTCTTCAAGGGGCTACATTTGTTTCCAAAAGTTTCCAGAAAAGGATTTAGTTTTCAGCAAGGATTTAGTTTTCAGCTTGTGACGGCTACATTGTTTCGAAAAGCTTCCAAGAAGTCTTTTTTGTTATTGCAAGTCAAGTCAAGTCAAGTCAAGTCAGTTTTATTTGTATAGCACATTTAAAAACAACCCACGTTGACCAAAGTGCTGCACATCTGATTAGGAAAAAAAAAAAAAACATCTGATTAGGAAAAAAAAAAAAAAATGAAGGCTATAGTGCTCACTTGACATACACAGATCAGGAGGACGGGCCCAACGGGCACACTTGGAGAGTAAGAGTGGGGCTGGGGGAGGAGAGAATGGGGGGTGTGGGGACGGGCCCAACGGGCCCTCTTTTCCGGGCCCAACGGGCACACTTGGAGAGTAAGAGTGGGGCTGGGGGAGTGAGAATGGGGGGTGTGGGGACGGGCCCAACGGGCCCTCTTTTCTAGTATAATACTAAAACTCTGCGTTCGTATGTAGGGATGTATGTGTGTATGTACGGAAGTTTAACTTACAAACCCTACTCCTCCAAGACTGTACACCAAAGCGCTACGATTTTTGTACCGCCGTATTCACCATTAACCTGGGCAACTATTGTAAGTACTTTCGTTCAAATTGAAGCTACCTTTTTAAAGCTAGAGAGATATTAAAGTTTAAATTTTCATTTCTAACCCTTTTCTTCAAGGGGCTACATTTGTTTCAAAAAGTTTACAGAAAATCATTTAGTTTTCAGCAAGGATTTAGTTTTCAGCTTGTGACGGCTACATTGTTTCGAAAAGCTTCCAAGAAGTCTTTTTTGTTATTGCAAGTCAAGTCAAGTCAATTTTATTTGTATAGCACATTTAAAAACAACCCACGTTGACCAAAGTACTGCACATCTGATTAGGAAAAAAAACAAAAACATCTGATTAGGAAAAAAAAAAAAACGCCACACTTGGAGAGTAAGAGTGGGGCTGGGGAAGGAGAGAATGGGGGGTGTGGGGACGGGCCCAACGGGCCCTCCCCAACGGGCACACTTGGAGAGTAAGAGTGGGGCTGGGGGAGGAGAGAATGGGGGGTGTGGGGACGGGCCCAACGGGCCCTCTTTTCTAGTATAATACTAAAACTCTGCGTTCGTATGTAGGGATGTATGTGTGTATGTACGGAAGTTTAACTTACAAACCCTACTCCTCCAAGACGGTACACCAAAGCGCTACGATTTTTGTGCCGCCGTATGCACCATTAACCTGGGCAACTATTGTAAGTACTTTCGTTCAAATTGAAGCTACCTTTTTAAAGCTAGAGAGATATTAAAGTTTAAATTTTCATTTCTAACCCTTTTCTTCAAGGGGCTACATTTGTTTCAAAAAGTTTACAGAAAATCATTTAGTTTTCAGCAAGGATTTAGTTTTCAGCTTGTGACGGCTACATTGTTTCGAAAAGCTTCCAAGAAGTCTTTTTTGTTATTGCAAGTCAAGTCAAGTCAAGCACATTTAAAAACAACCCACGTTGACCAAAGTACTGCACATCTGATTAGGAAAAAAAACCAAAACATCTGATTAGGAAAAAAACAAAAACGGGCACACTTGGAGAGTAAGAGTGGGGCTGGGGGAGGAGAGAATGGGGGGTGTGGGGACGGGCCCAACGGGCCCTCCCCAACGGGCACACTTGGAGAGTAAGAGTGGGGCTGGGGGAGGAGAGAATGGGGGGTGTGGGGACGGGCCCAACGGGCCCTCCCCAACGGGCACACTTGGAGAGTAAGAGTGGGGCTGGGGGAGGAGAGAATGGGGGGTGTGGGGACGGGCCCAACGGGCCCTCTTTTCTAGTATAATACTAAAACTCTGCGTTCGTATGTAGGGATGTATGTGTGTATGTACGGAAGTTTAACTTACAAACCCTACTCCTCCAAGACGGTACACCAAAGCGCTACGATTTTTGTACCGCCGTATTCACCATTAACCTGGGCAACTATTGTAAGTACTTTCGTTCAAATTGAAGCTACCTTTTTAAAGCTAGAGAGATATTAAAGTTTAAATTTTCATTTCTAACCCTTTTCTTCAAGGGGCTACATTTGTTTCAAAAAGTTTACAGAAAATCATTTAGTTGCGGCTACATTGTTTCGAAAAGCTTCCAAGAAGTCTTTTTTGTTATTGCAAGTCAAGTCAAGTCAAGTCAAGTCAATTTTATTAACAACCCACGTTGACCAAAGTACTGCACATCTGATTAGGAAAAAAAAACAAAACATCTGATTAGGAAAAAAAAAAAAACGGGCACACTTGGAGAGTAAGAGTGGGGCTGGGGAAGGAGAGAATGGGGGGTGTGGGGACGGGCCCAACGGGCCCTCCCCAACGGGCACACTTGGAGAGTAAGAGTGGGGCTGGGGGAGGAGAGAATGGGGGGTGTGGGGACGGGCCCAACGGGCCCTCTTTTCTAGTATATAATACTAAAACTCTGCGTTCGTATGTAGGGATGTATGTGTGTATGTACGGAAGTTTAACTTACAAACCCTACTCCTCCAAGACGGTACACCAAAGCGCTACGATTTTTGTACCGCCGTATTCACAATTAACCTGGGCAACTATTGTAAGTACTTTCGTTCAAATTGAAGCTACCTTTTTAAAGCTAGAGAGATATTAAAGTTTAAATTTTCATTTCTAACCCTTTTCTTCAAGGGGCTACATTTGTTTCCAAAAGTTTCCAGAAAAGGATTTAGTTTTCAGCAAGGATTTAGTTTTCAGCTTGTGACGGCTACATTGTTTCGAAAAGCTTCCAAGAAGTCTTTTTTGTTATTGCAAGTCAAGTCAAGTCACTTTTATTTGTATAGCACATTTAAAAACAACCCACGTTGACCAAAGTACTGCACATCTGATTAGGAAAAAAAACCAAAACATCTTGGAGAGTAAGAGTGGGGCTGGGGGAGGAGAGAATGGGGGGTGTGGGGACGGGCCCAACGGGCCCTTCCCAACGGGCACACTTGGAGAGTAAGAGTGGGGCTGGGGGAGGAGAGAATGGGGGGGTGTGGGGGACGGGCCCAACGGGCCCTCTTTTCTAGTTATTATAATACTAAAACTCTGCGTTCGTATGTATGTATGTATGTGTGTATGTACGGAAGATTCCGAAGTTTAACTTACAAACCCTACTCCTCCAAGACGGTACACCAAAGCGCTACGATTTTTGTACCGCCGTATTCACCATTAACCTGGGCAACTATTGTAAGTACTTTCGTTCAAATTGAAGCTACCTTTTTAAAGCTAGAGAGATATTAAAGTTTAAATTTTTCATTTCTAACCCTTTTCTTGAAGGGGCTACATTTGTTTCCAAAAGTTTCCAGAAAAGGATTTAGTTTTCAGCAAGGATTTAGTTTTCAGCTTGTCACGGCTACATTGTTTCGGAAAGCTTCCAAGAAGTCTTTTTTGTTATTGCAAGTCAAGTCAAGTCAAGTCAAGTCAGTTTTATTTGTATAGCACATTTAAAAACAACCCACGTTGACCAAAGTGCTGCACATCTGATTAGGAAAAAAACCCAAAACATCTGTTTAGGAAAAAAAAAAAAAAAAGAAGGCTATAGTGGTCACTTGACATACACAGATCAGGAGGACGGGCCCAACGGGCACACTTGGAGAGTAAGAGTGGGGCTGGGGGAGGAGAGAATGGGGGGTGTGGGGACGGGCCCAACGGGCCCTCTTTTCTAGTATATAATACTAAAACTCTGCGTTCGTATGTAGGGATGTATGTGTGTATGTACGGAAGATTCCGAAGTTTAACTTACAAACCCTACTCCTCCAAGACGGTACACCAAAGCGCTACGACTTTTGTACCGCCGTATTCACCATTAACCTGGGGAACTATTGTAAGTACTTTCGTTCAAATTGAAGCTACCTTTTTAAAGCTAGAGAGATATTAAAGTTTAAATTTTTCATTTCTAACCCTTTTCTTCAAGGGGCAACATTTGTTTCCAAAAGTTTCCAGAAAAGGACAGAAAAGGATTTAGTTTTCAGCTTGTGACGGCTACATTGTTTCGAAAAGCTTCCAAGAAGTCTTTTTTGTTATTGCAAGTCAAGTCAAATCAAGTCAAGTCACTTTTATTTGTATAGCACATTTAAAAACAACCCACGTTGACCAAAGTACTGCACATCTGATTAGGAAAAAAAAAAAAGACATCTCATTAGGAAAAAAAATAAAAAATGAAGGCTATAGTGGTCACTTGACATACACAGATCAGGAGGACGGGCCCAACGGGCACACTTGGAGAGTAAGAGTGGGGCTGGGGGAGGAGAGACTGGGGGGTGTGGGGACGGGCCCAACGGGCCCTCTTTTCCGGGCCCAACGGGCACACTTGGAGAGTAAGAGTGGGGCTGGGGGAGTGAGAATGGGGGGTGTGGGGACGGGCCCAACGGGCCCTCTTTTCTAGTATACTATTAAAACTCAGATGTTGTATATATCTATATACTATTAAAACTCAGATGTTGTATATATATATGTATATTCCACTGATGTCGGCTGAATACGGCAATTCCGGCAAAACGGTGAACCTTAGCGCCACGATTTTTGTGCCGCTTTAATCAGCATGCGGTTCGCTGCTGGAAAATGATATTTTTATTTAATTCGGACGCATATTTTTTAAGTTAAAGAGGTTTAAAAGTGCTGCCCCCCCTGATTTATCGAAGTTTTGAAAGAAGGGGGGCGCTGCGGTGCGGCAGTGCTCAGTACGCATGCGCGGAATCTCATCACTCTGTACTCAGCACGCATGCGCGGCATCTCCTCACTCGCAACAAAACAATGGACGCCGTTAGCGGCGCCAGCCCGCGATCACCGGCTCACCTCTCCTCTCTCCCCTTGCTTCTCTCCTCTCTCCCACACCCGGGAGAACATCTCCCCGCTATCCCACCCCCCCCCCCCCCGGGCCTTTGAATGATGCGATCTCCCGAAGCCCCCACCCCACCGGACTTTTCACTGATCCGATCACCCGCACCCCCCCCCCCCCGGGCCT
>NC_135960.1:75453493-75498596 GCF_053455715.1 Rhinoraja longicauda | reverse complement strand
AAAGAGCTCTCGGGGCTAGCGGAATCAAGGGATATGGGGAGAAGCAGGCACAGGTTACTGAATGTGGGATGACCTTGCCATGATCACAAGGAATGACGGTGCTGGCACGAAGGGCCCAATGACCTCCTCCTGCACCTATTTCTGCGTTTCTGTGTTTCTAAACTAAAAAAAAATAACGCTACCCTTTCGCTCCCCCTCTCTCTCCCCACCTCTCCAATTTATTATTATTAATTTACCATTACAAACTGAACTAATATTTGATAACCTCTCTCCCATTCCATTTTATAAAATCAACAATACATTAAACTAATATTTGTTACGCACACGCTCCCCTCCCCTTCCTTTCCTCTCACTCTCTCTCCCCCTCTTTCCCTCCCACTCTTTCCCTCCCCCTCGTTCTCTCTCCCCTCCATTTTGTAAGGATACATTTACAATAGAAAATAAACGAAACTAATATTTGATACCACCTCACCGCTCTCTCCTCCCCCTCTCTCCCTATCTCTCTCTCTCATCCTCTCCCTCCCTCCCCCCCCTTTCTCTCTCCCCAGAGTGTCTCTCCCCCTCCAAACTCTCCCGCTATCACTCAGCTCCTTCCCCGGTCTCTCTCTGCCCTCTCTCCCGCTCTTGTTTCTGCCCTCCCTCTCTCTCTCCCGCTCCCCTTTCTCATCCTCTCTCACCAGTCTCTCTCCCCTCCACTATCACTCCCCCCTCTCTCCCCCCTCTCACTCACCTCTCTTCCCCCTCTCCCCGATCTCGTTCTGCCCTCCCTCTCTCTCCCTCCCCTTTCTCCCCTCTCCCCCCTCCATTTATACTCCCCCCTCTCTCCCCCTCTCACCCTCCATTTCACTTCCCTGCCATCTCCTGCATCTCTCTCTCCCCCATTCCTCCCCCCCTCCACACCATGTCCCACCCACTCTCTCCCTTCTCTCACTCCCCTCTCTCTCTCTCTCTCTCTCTCTCTCTCTCTCTCTCTCTCTCTCTCTCCTCTCCTCTCTCTCTCTCTCTCTCTCTCTCTCTCTCTCTCTCTCTCTCTCTCTCTCCTCTCTCTCCTCTCTCTCTCTCTCTCTCTCTCTCTCTCTCTCTCTCTCTCTCTCTCTCTCTCTCTCTCTCTCTCTCTCTCTCTCTCTCTCTCACTCCCTCTGCCTTATCTCTCTCTCTCCATCCCTCTCTCTTTCACTCCCCTCTCCCACTCCCCGCTCTCTCCCACCTCTCTCCCAACTCTCGCTCCGACCTCGCTATCCCCCTCCCTCTCCGCCCTCTCTCTCCCTGCCCTTCCTCCCCCTCCTCCTCCCCGCCTCCACTTTATAATACACTTACAATAAATTAAACTAATATTTGATCCCCACCCCTCCCATCTCTTTCATACTCTCTCCCTTTTATTTCTCTCATCTCTCTGTCCCTCTCTCTTTCTCTCCCCTTTCTCTCACCCCACTCTCTCTCGCTACCTCTACCTTTCTCTCCACTATCTCTCTCTCCACTCTATCAAACATCTCTCTATCTTGCATTCCCCCCTCTCCCGTCCCCCTCTTTCTCTCCCCCCTCTTTCTCTCTCTCCCCCCCCCCATTGTGTATGAATATATTTACAAAACAATTAACTAAACTAATATTTGATGCCATCCCACCCTCTCTCCCTCCCCCTCTCCCTCTTCCCTCTGTCCCCCCTCTACTCTCTCCCCCTCAACTCTCTCTTTCCCCCACTCTCACTCCCCTCTTTCCTCCCCCCGCTCTCCCTCTGTGCCCTCTTATCTGTGCCCTCTCTCTCAGTACCTCTCTCACTCTCTCCCCCTCTCTCTCAGTCACTTTCCCCTCCACTCTCTCTAACGCCTCACTCCCCCTCTCTCTCTCTCTCTACCCTCTCTCTCCTTCATCTTTCTGTCTCTTCTGTCTCTCTCCCCCTGTACTCCTCTTCCCCCTCTCTCTCTCTCCCCCTCTCACTTCCCTTTCTTCCCCCTCTCTCTTTGCCCTCCCACTCTCTATTTCCCTCACCTCTCTCCGCTCTTTCCCTTTCTCGCTCTCCCCAGTCTCTCTCGCCATCAATCTCTCCCTCCCCCCTCTCTCTCCCCTCTTCCACTCTCTCTCACTCCTATCTCACCTCCTATCTCCCCTCTCGCTCTGCCCTCCCACTCTCCATTTCCCTCACCTCTCTCCGCTCTTTCCGCTTCTCGCTCTCCCCAGTCTCTCTCGCCATCAATCTCTCCCTCCCCGTCTCTCTCCCTCTCTCGCATTCCCCCTCTCCCCTCTCTCTTCCCGCCGTCTATCTCTCCCCTCACCTCTCTCCTCCTCTCTCTCCCCCAGTCTCTCCTCCCGTCCTCTCTCCCCACTCATTCCCTCTCTCCCCCCCTCTCCCTCTCTGCGCTCTCTCTCCTTCATCTCTCTCTCCCCTAGCCTCTCCCCTCCACTCTCGCTGTCCCCTATCTCTCCCCTTCTCTCACTCCCCTCTCTCTCCCCCTCTCTCTCTGCCCTCAATCTCCCTCCCCTCTCTCCCCTCACTCTCTCTCACTCCTTTCTCACCTCATATCTCCCCTCTCGCTCTGCCCTCCGTCTCTGTTCTCTACCCCTCCCCCCCCCCTCCACTTTATAATACACGTAAAATAATAAATTAAAATAATATTTTATCCCCCGTCCTCTCTCTTATTCTCTCTCCTATTTCTCTTTCCCATCTCTCTCTCCCTCTCACCCCTCTCTCTCTCTTTCTCGACCCTTCTCACTCGCCCCCCTCTCTCTCTCCCCCCTCGCATTCTCTCCCCATCTCTCTCTCACTCCACTTTCTCAAACCTCTTTCTCTCTTTTACTCCTCCCTCTCCCCGTCTACTCTCTCTGTCTTCCTCTCTCTCTCTCCCTTTTCTCTCCCCCCTTCTCCCTCTCTCTCTGCCTCTCTCCCCCTCTCTCTCTATTCCCTCTCTCCCCCTCACTCTCCCTCCCCTCTCTCCCCCTCCCTCTCTCTCCCCATCTGTTTCCCCTCCACTCCATCTAACCGCTCTCACTCACACTCTCTCCCCTCTCTCTCTGCCCTCTCACTTCTTCATCTTTTCTCTCCCCAGTCTCAGTTCCCCTCAACTCTCACCCCCCTCTGTCTCCTCTTTCTCTCTCTGCCCTCTCCCCTTCTCCCTCGATCCCCTCTTTCCCCTCTCTCCTCCCTTTTCTCCCTCTCTCATCTCTCTCTCCCAGTCTCTATCCCCCAACCCCTCCCCCTCCCCTCCCTCTCCCCTCCCCATCTCACCCTGCCCCCCCACACCCCCCTCTCCCCTTCCCCTCCTTCCCACTCCTTCCATTCAATCACCCTTATTCTTCTTCCTCCCTCCACCCCCTACCTCGCTCAATCCCCTCCCTCCCCAGGAGATAGATTGAAACTTAAAAATGTGAATAACTTTTAATATATAACACCAATTTCAATTTATCTTCTCCCTCGCTCTCTACCCCTCTCTCTCTTCCTCCTCTCTCTCACCCTCTCTCATCTCCCTCTATCTCCTCCCCTCTCCACTTAATTTTCATAAACATACAATAATAAACTAATCTAATATTTAATACAGTGCCCCCTTCCACTTCATAACAACATTTATAATATATGAAGCTAATATTTGTTACCACCTCTCTCTCCCTCCCTTCCTTCCCCCTCTCTCCTCCCCTCTTTCTCTCCCCCTCTTTCTCTCCCCTTTCCATTTTATAAGAATATATTTGCAATAATAAATGAAACTAAACACATTTGATACCCCCTCCCCATCTCTTTCTCCCCTCTCTCTCTCCACCATTCCTCTCTCTCTCTACCTCCCTCCCTCTCTTTCTCTCCCCTTTCTCTCTCTCTCCCCTCTCTCGCCCCCCTATCTCTCTACTTCTCTCCCCCCTCTCCCGCTCCCCTCTCTCTCTCACTCCCCCTCGCTACCTCTCCCCCTCTTTCTCTCACTCCCATAATCATAATCATAATCACAATCACTAGCATACTTTATCAGCCAAGTATAGTGTAGCAAAGTGTGGAGTCGTGCTTTTTGCTGGTAGGAATTAAGACGTAGACTGTTTTCTAAATGGGGAGAGAATCCAGAAATCGGAGGTGCAAAGGGACTTCGGAGAGCTGGTGCAGTATTTCGAAAAAGTTAATCTGCAAGTCAAACGGTGGTAAAGTAAACAATGTCGATGCCAGCATTTAGTCCAAGAGTGTTTGTGCAGTATACAGGAGCAGGGATGCATTGTTGAGGCTGCATAAGGCGCTGGTAAGGCTGCATTTGGAATATTGTGACAATTTTGGGCACCATACCTGAGGAAGGATGTGCTGGGTCTGGACAGGGTCCAGAGGAGGTTAACAAGAATGATCCCAGGAATGAGTATGTTGACCTACTTATCGGCTCTGAGCCTGTACTCGCTGGAGATTAGATGAATGTGGGCGTCCTCATTAAAACAGAGAGAATAGTTAAATGAGTAGATAGAGTGGACGAGGAGAGGAAGTTTCCACTGGTGGGAGAGTCTAGGACTAAAGGTCATAGCCTCAGAATTAAAGGACGTTCTTTTAGGAAGGAGATGAGGAGAATGTTCTTTAGTCAGAGGGTGGTGAATCTGCGGAATTATTTGCCACAGAAGGGTGCAGAGGTCAAGTTACTGGATGTTTATAACACAGAGACAGATAGGTTTTTGATTAGTACAGGTGTCAGAGGTTATTGGGAAAAGGTAGGAGAATGGGGTTAGGAGGGGGAGATAGATCAGCCATGATTCAATGGCGCAGTAGACTCGATGGGTTGAATGGCCTAATTCTACTCCTATCACTTATGGCCTTGTGACAAAGGGCCAAAGGGTGAATGCGGAGAAGGGAAGGTGTGTGGGAGAGAGAGAGGGTGGAGTGTGGGAATGGGAGGAGTGGGGAGAGAGAGGGCGGTGGAGCATGGGTAGAGATAGGGGGAATGTGGGAGAGGGAGAGAGAGGTAGGAATGTGGGCAGAGAGGGGTACGTGTGAGGGGAGAGAGATGGGGAGGAATGTTGGGGAGAGAGAGGGGGAGGAGTGTGTGGAGAGAGAATGGAAGGAATAGTGAGTGTGTGGGGAGAAAACAAGGAGTGTGCGGATGGAGAATGAGAGGAGAGTGCGGAAAGAGGGGGTGCGGAGGGAGTGGGGAGGTGTGTGGGGAGAGAGATTGGAGGAGTTTGGCAAGACATAGGGGAGTTTGGGGAGAGAGTGGGGATGAGTGTGGAGAGAGGGGAGAAGGTGGGAAGGCAGAATCGGAGAGGTGGGGTGGGAGAGGGAGAAGGAATGTGGAGAGAGAGAATGGGAGGAGGGCGGGGAGAGGCTGAGAGAGTGAGGAGTGTTGGGAGAGACGAATTATGTGTAATTCTTTCACTCGTTTGCCGCAGAAAGTTATTTACTCATTTTAACCACCGATTTTTTAATGAACAAGTAAATATGTCTGCACCCGCCAACGTGGATAAAACAGCAAGATGCAGTGAGAGCTCATTACAGATGAGATTAATTACTGATATTGCCACTGCTTATCCAGGCCCATCACTGACCACACTGATAATGTCACTGATTATCCAGACCGTTCACTGACCATACTGATAATGCCACTGCTTATCCAGGCCCATCACTGACCACACTGATAATGCCACTGCTTATCCAGGCCCATCACTGACCACACTGATAATGTCGCTGCTTATCCAGGCCCATCACTGACCACACTGATAATGTCACTGATTATCCAGACCGTTCACTGACCACATTGATAATGTCAATGCTTATCCAGACCCATCACTGACAACACTGATAATGTTACTGCTTATCCGGTCCTTTTTTCAAAGTCTCTCACGGTAGACCGATCCAGGAGGTGAAGGCACACAGGATTAACAGTGATTTGTTCGTATGAATTCAGAACTGCCTGAATAATAGAAGACAGATGATTGTGGCGGAAGGGCAATATTCAGGCTGGAGGTCTGTCTGTGACCAGTAGTGATACACAGGGATCTGTGCTGGGACCTCTTCTGTTTGTGGTACATATGAATATCTTTGATATGAATATACACGGGTTGCTTTGTACGTTTGCATGTGACACCAAGATTGCTGGGGTTGTGGAATGCGAGGGAGGCTGTCTCAGTATTCAGTGGCGTATAGATTAAGTTGAGAGATGGGAGGGGTGGGGGAAATCACAGATGGATTTTACTCTGAGCAAGTGTGAGATGTTGCACTTTGGGTGGGCAAATATCAGTGCAAAATATACAATTAATGGCATGAACCTTAACATCAGTGATGTATAAAGGGATCTTGCGATCCAAGTCCACAGCTCCCTGAATGGGATAACAGCAGTGGACAGTTGTAAAGAGGCATATGGTACAGTTCCGTTCATTGGTCAATGAGTGGTGGTCTGTCTCAGGAATTGGTGCTGGACTCATTTTTAAGTTTGCAGTTGACACTAAAGTAGGTGGTATCACAGGCAGTGAAAATAGTTGGCATGGATTAAAGCAGGAACTTTTTTAAATTGGGAAGTGGGCTGAGATATAGCAAATGGTGCTTCTTGCAGATAAGTGCGAGGTTTTAAATTTGGGAAGTCAAATGACGGCATGATCTTACCCGTGAAAGGTAGTTAGCTGGGGAGTGTTGTAGAGCAGAGGGATCTCAGAATAAAAGTACATCGTTGCATGAAAAGGGACGAATAGGGTGGCGGAGAAGGTTTTTTGGCCCACGGTCTTCATCAGTCAGTGAATATAATTTAAACGCTGGAAAGTCATGTTCAGTTGGACAAGACGTTTTTGAGGACGCACTTGGAGTAACGTACATAATCTGTCGTCACCATGTTTAGGAAATATGCCACTAATTTGCAAAGAGTACAGAAAATACTTTCCAACACATTGCCAGAAACAAGGGTCGGAGCTGCAGGGAAATGTTGGGATCGCCAGGACTTTATTCCATGGAGCGCAGTAGACAGTGCAGTGAACTCATTGAGGTGCATAGTATCATAGGTAGTATCATAATAATAACACAAATACATTGGGAGAGGTTCATGAGGGGCTGGTTTAGTGGGAGATGATTCATATGCCGGCAAATGGGAATAGTTCAGATAAACTAAAATGCACTATCCCTCCCCATTAAACACGGCAGCCTTTGTCCGAAATTTACGCCAGGTACATACAAACTGCTTTTAAGTGGCCCTTTGATATTTTGCTACAACTGAACTCCAGCCTTGAAATCGGGGGAATTAAACATCAATAAATGTCCACTTTTCTCAAAGATGCTGATTAAGCAGAAAACATTATAATTGACTGTCATGTACATTGATCATTTTTAATAACAGTCCCTGATCATTGAAGTGTTTATTTCAGTTTCTACGAGTGCCAGGTTTACACTGCATGATGGGAGATTTGCTCTCTTGAGTTCCTTGATAAATAAGCACATAAATGAAGTCTGCGTGTGTGGCAGCTTTCTCTGTGTCGCTGTGTGGACAGCCCAGACGGAAGAGTTGGTCATTTACTCTGGTCCGTACCTTGCCGTCTGGTCTGTGGGTTTGAATTCACATCTACCGATCACTTGGTCTGAAGTAGTTCACCACAAAATAAACTGCAGATTGAACAGAGGCACAGCTAGTGTTCACCGGCTGGAACTAATATTCCCCATTGGGCGAAGTACACAGCACATTTATCCAACTCTCCCTTTCTTAGATCTGAAGCTGCATTTTAATTTTCAGCATTATGTGTTATTCTTTCAAATGTATGCCGGAGAGAGTTAATTAGTATTTCTAACCTGTGTTAATTAAGAAGAAAATAACAAGTTAATGCATCTTCAGCTGCCGTGTTTACCAGCGTGGATAGAGCAGCAAGATGGAGTTAGTGTTCATTAACCTTTAGATTAATTATGGATACTGAACTTGAGTTAACCCTTTAGAGTCGAGCATTTGAATTAAAAACAAGGGATTCTTTGAGCAGATCAGGGAAAAAATGGATCGTTTATTTGAGCCATGACACCAATCAGATAAATGGCGAGCTGGACATTGGAAGATTGTGTTATATAGAACTAGATTGTATGTTTGTGCGAATATTGAAATATCTCTAGATAATCAAGCATTGTTACTTATTAATATTTTATCTGGTATGTGTACCACACTCTCTTATTCAAATGTATTAACTAATTAATATATTTATTTATTTATTTATATCCTTTGTTTATTTATTCATATATTTTTGTTGTTTTTCTTATCTTATTTTATTTATGTCGATGATGTTGTACTGTTTTGTATATTTCTCTGTGAAAAATCAATAAAAACTGAAGAGAAAAAAAAGAAACGATTCTTTATTTTACATCATATTAAATGTAAAACATCGGTGTCAGATTTAATGAGATCATGTCACTGCATATCCAGACCCATCACTGACCACACTGATAATGTCACTGCTTATCCAGACCCATCACTGACCACACTGATAATGTCACTGCTTATCCAGACCCATCACTGACCACACTGATAACGTCACCGCTTATCCAGACCCATCACTGACCACACTGATAATGTCACTGCTTATCCAGATCCATCACTGACCACACTGATAATGCCACTGCTTATCCAGACCCATCACTGACCACAATGATAATGTCACTGCTTATCCAGATCCATCACTGACCACACTGATAATGCCACTGCTTAGCCAGACCCATCACTGACCACACTGATAATGCCACTGCCAATCCAGACACATCACTGACAACACTGATAATGTCACTGCTTATCCAGACCCATCACTGACCACACTGATAATGTCGCTGCTTATCCAGAGAGAAAGCGAGTGTGGGGTGTAGGGAGGAAGAGGGGAGGAGTGTGGAGAGCGAGGGAGGGGTGTGGGGAGAGAAAGGGCAGGAGTGGAGAGAAAGGAGGACGAGTGTGGTGATGGAGGGTAGGAAGAGCGTGTGTGGGGGGAGAGTAATTGAATAGTGTGGGGAGAGAGAGTGAGTGGGGGGAGAGAGAGAAGGCAGGATGAGTGTGGGGAGTGAGATGGGAGTGTGGGGAGAGAGAGGGGGAGTGTGTGTTGAATGACGGGGAGGAGTGTGGGTAGAGAGGGGTGGTTTTTGGGGAAAGTGGGTGGATGATGTGAGAGAGAGGGTGGAACGATTTTGTGGAGGTATATTGGTAGAATGTGGGGGTTAGGGGGGGAGGGTGGGAGGGCGAGAGGCAGAGAGAGTGAGGAATGTTGGGAGAGACGCATTATGTGTTAATCTATCAGTCGTATGCCGGAGAAAGTTATTTACTCATTTTAACCATTGCCTATTAAAATGAAAATAGCAAATAAATATGTCTGCAACCGCCAATGTGGATAGAACAGCAAGATGCAGTGAGAGCTCATTACAGATGAGATTAATTACTGATAATGTCACTACTTATCCAGATCCATCACCGACCACACTGATAATGTCACTGTTTATCCAGACCCATCACTGACCACACTGATAATGTCACTGCTTATCCAGACCCATCACTGTCCACACCAACGTCACATACAGGTATGTTCTTTGTATCATCCACTCCAAGGACATCTCAAATACTGTAACAACCAGCTTCCCAGTTCCATCGCACGCTGCTGAGATATATTTGCACCTGTGACACCTTTGACAACATTTGCCTCGTGCTGATTGGTACGAACACCCCTGAACTCACTGATGGTTTCACTTCCCATCAGCGTCTGATTCTGAACACACTTGCACTACAAATGAGCACCAAAATACAGACTTAATTGCTCTTGCAAGTGCAGCGCTCTCCTCAATTGTATTTCAAATATCTGCGAGGCCTTTTTGTATAGTTCCGGTCACCATATTATAGATATGATGTCCTGTTGCCAGAGACAGTACGGAACTGATTCACCAGAATGTTATCTGGAATGGACAGCGTTAGTTTAAAGACAGAATCAATTGAGTGGGATTGGTCTCCTTGGAGCGCAGAAGGATGAGGGGTGATGTTATAGACATCGATCCTGAAAGGAATAGATCGGGTAGATGTTCAGCTTCTCCTGCGCTGAGTAGATCGAGGTCCAGAGGACATACGTTTAAGGTGAAGGGGAAATGATTAAATAGGAATCTAAGGGGTAACGTTTTCACACAACGGGTGGTGGATGTTTGGAACAAGCTGCCAGATGAGGAATTTTAGGCAGGGACTATCCCAATATTTGTGAAACTGTTAGACAGGTGCATGAAAGGACAGGTTTGGTGGGATATGGACCGAATGCAGACAGGTGCGACTAGTATAGATGGGGCGTGTTGGCTGGAGTAGGCATGTTGGGCCGAAGAGCCTGTTTCCACACCTTATCATTCAATTAATCTATGAGTGAGGGGGCCTCCTCTGAGTGCAGCTCCTCTGGCAGCGTGTTCCACACACCCACCAACCTTTGTGTGAAAAATTACCCCTCAGGTTCCGAATAAATTCCCCCCCTCATCTTAAACTTACCCCCCCTGCTTCTTGCTTCTCCTTCTCTGTTCGTCTACCAGATCTATTCCTGCACTACAGCTGAACATACAAATGAAGAATAATCAAGAGTTAACTGCTCCTTCTGGTGCAGTGCACTCCTCAGTTGTACTTCAAATATCTGCGAGGCCCTTTTCTGTAGTTCTGGGCACCATATTATGCAAATAATGTCCCATTGCCAGAGGCAGTGCGGAACAGATTCATTAGGATGTTATCTGGAATGGACAGCGTTAGATAGAAGACAGATTTGATCGGGTGGGATTGATATCTTTGTAGCAATAATGCAGAAGGACAACCTTACTGAGGCTTGTAAAATTATGTCAACTACAGCAGGATTGAATAGATGGTCACAAGCTGGGAGAATCTAAACCCAGAGAACTTATGTTTAATCGAAAGGGGAGAGATTTAAGGGAATACTGTCTTCAAAGATGGAGCAATCTTTCCATTTGAGGCGTTGAGGGGAGATACCATCACAGCACATAAATAGCATTTGGACAGCTGTTTGTTTCGGATAGGAATGGACGGATATGGGACAAATACAGGTGAATGAGATTTCCGTAGATAGGCCTCTCGGTCTGCATGGACGAGTCGGGCCGTAGGGCATGTTTCCCTGCTGTTCCCATGACTAGAATCAGCAGTTCTCTAATCTCCAATGTGCTCTGTCATCGGCCTCCCCAGTTGTAGCCACAGCAGACACATTACTGACTGCACAACAGTGGCGATACTGTATTGGGTGGTGGTCTCTCCAACAACGGAGGCACATTGTTCATCTCCCTCGCAAGTGTCCAACAGGTGCTTCACTCTCCCCAAACTAAACTCTAGCCTGGAAATCCGAGGAATTAAACGACAATAGGTGTGGAATTTTCTCAAACCTGCAGTTTAAACAACAACATGAAATAACTGCCTGTCGTATACGTTGGTCATTTTAATATGTCTCTGATCATTGGAGTGTTTCTTTCAGTTTCTATGTGTGCCAGATATACACAGCAGGAAGGGAGAATATTCTCTTGAATTAATTAATAAATAGATATAGAAATACAGACTGAGTGTGTGTGACAGCTCTCTTAAATTCACTAGAATTTTGGATGAGAGGGATGTTATAGAAACATATTCAATTCTGAAGAATGGTCTCTACCCATTCCTTCTCCCCAGAGATGTTGCCTGTCCCGTTGAGTTACTCCAGCTTTTTGTGTCTATCATCGGTTTAAACCAGCATCTGCAGTTCCTTCTTACACATATACAATTCTTCGGGGATTGGACAGGCTGGATGCAGAAACAATGTCCCCAATGTTGGGGGAGTCCAGAACAGGGATCACAGTTTAAGAATAAGGGGTAGCTCAATTATTACTGAGATGAGGAAAAACTGATCTGTCGTCGGCCTCCCCAGTTGAGATGAATTGTGAATTTGTGGAATTCTCTGCCACAGAAGGCAGTGGAGGTCAATTCACAGGAGGTTTTCAAGAGAGAGTCAGATATAGCTCTTAGGGCTAACGGAATAAAGCTGCACGGGGAGAAAGCAGGAACGGAGTACTGATTTAGGATGACCAGCCATGATCATATTGAATGGTGGTGCTGGCTCAAAAGGCCAAATGGCAAACTCCTGCAACTATTTTCTATGTTTCCAAGTTTCTAAACCACTGTGGACAGCCCAGACGGGCAATAGACAATAGACAATAGACAATAGACAATAGACAATAGGTGCAGGAGTAGGCCATTCAGCCCTTCGAGCCAGCACCGCCATTCAATGCGATCATGGCTGATCACTATCAATCAGTACCCCGTTCCTGCTTTCTCCCCATACCCCCTCACTCCGCTATCCTTAAGAGCTCTATCCAGCTCTCTCTTGAAAGCATCCAACGAACTGGCCTCCACTGCCTTCTGAGGCAGAGAATTCCACACCTTCACCACCCTCTGACTGAAAAAGTTCTTCCTCATCTCCGTTCTAAATGGCCTACCCCTTATTCTCAAACTGTGGCCCCTTGTTCTGGACTCCCCCAACATTGGGAACATGTTATCTGCCTCTAATGTGTCCAATCCCCTAATTATCTTATATGTTTCAATAAGATCCCCCCTCATCCTTCTAAATTCCAGTGTATACAAGCCCAATCGCTCCAGCCTTTCAACATACGACAGTCCCGCCATTCCGGGAATTAATCTAGTGAACCTACGCTGCACGCCCTCCATAGCAAGAATATCCTTCCTCAAATTTGGAGACCAAAACTGCACACAGTACTCCAGGTGCGGTCTCACCAGGGCCCGGTACAACTGTAGAAGGACCTCTTTGCTCCTATACTCAACTCCTCTTGTTACGAAGGCCAACATTCCATTGGCTTTCTTCACTGCCTGCTGAACCTGCATGCTTCCTTTCATTGACTGATGCACTAGGACACCCAGATCTCGTTGAACTCCCCCTCCTCCTAACTTGACACCATTCAGATAATAATCTGCCTTTCTATTCTTACTTCCAAAGTGAATAACCTCACACTTATCTACATTAAACTGCATCTGCCATGTATCCGCCCACTCACACAACCTGTCCAGGTCACCCTGCAGCCTTATTGCATCTTCCTCACAATTCACACTACCCCCCAACTTAGTATCATCTGCAAATTTGCTAATGGTACTTTTAATCCCTTCGTCTAAGTCATTAATGTATATCGTAAATAGCTGGGGTCCCAGCACCGAACCTTGCGGTACCCCACTGGTCACTGCCTGCCATTCCGAAAGGGACCCATTTATCCCCACTCTTTGCTTTCTGTCTGATAACCAATTTTCTATCCATGTCAGTACCCTACCCCCAATACCATGTGCCCTAATTTTGCCCACTAATCTCCTATGTTGGTCATTAACTCTCAGACCGACTTTGCTGTCAGGTCCGTGGGTTTGAGTTAACCTGTCAACTGGTCTGAAGTAATTCAATAAAAATGAACTACAGATTGAACAGAAATACGCCTTGTGTTCACCGGCTGGAACTAATATTCCCCACTGGGTGAATGGCACAGCACAATTAAACAACTCTCCCTATCTCAGATCTGTTGCATTTTAATTTTCAGCATTATGTGTTATTCTTTAAATTGTATGCCGGAGAGAGGCAATTAGTATATATAACCATTGTTAATTCAGATGAAAATTACAAATTAATGCATCTTCACCTGCCATGTTTACCAGCGTGGATAGAGCAGCAAGATGGAGTTAGCGCTTATTGCAGATGAGATTAATTACAGATACCGAACATGCGTTAACCCTTTAGAGTCAAACATCTGCAATAATGTAAAACATAGGTTTGTTATCCACTTTCGTATAAAATATAAAACACATGAGTTAAGATGAAATGGAAGCATCACAATCTGATGCAAAGACACAGAAACATAGAGAAATAGAAAGTAGGTGCAGTGGTAGGCCATTCGGCCCTCAAGCCAGAACCACCATTCAACATGAACATGGCTGATCATCAAAAAGCAGTACCATGTGCCTGCTTTCTCCCCATATACCTTGTTTCCGTTACCCGATGAGCTACTTCTAACTTCAGCTTGAAAATATCCAGTGCATTGGCCTCCACTGCCTTCCGTTGCAGAGAATTCCACAGATACACAACTCTCTGGGTGAAAATGTTTTTCCTCACATCAGTCCTAAATAGTCTAACCCATATTCGTAAACTGTGACCCCATCGGTTCTGGACTCTCCCAACATCGGGAACTTTTTTTCTGCATCTAGCCTGTACAATCCCTTATGAATTTTATGTTTCGATAAGATCTTCAGATCAGTGATAATGTCACCGCTTATCCAGACCCATCACTGACCACACTGATAATGTCACTGCTTATCCAGACCCATTACTGACCACACGGGTAATGTCACTGTTTACTTATCCAGACCCATCACTGACCACACTGATAATGTCACTGCTTATACTGACCCAACACTGACTACATTCCAAGGACATCTCGCATAACCCAGTTCCGTCGCACAGTGCTCAGATATATTTTCACGTGTGAAACCATTGAAATCGTTGGCCTCGTGCTGAGCCACTGTAGTTGATTGGACATATATGCAGGTTACCGATCCATGGCTTACCATTGAACAGAACTGCTGTATTGTTAATTTTAATGAAAGGGTGATTAACATGATTTCTCTTGAAGTGGATGTTCAGCCATGATAGCAATGAATGGCGGAGGTGGCTCGAAGGGCCTAATGGCCTCCTCCTGCACCTGTTTTATATGTTTCTAAGTGAATCTGTTCTCCGATCCCAGGACATGGACAAGTGAGGAATATTTTACTGCACTATTTGTGCACACACCCTCCAGTTATAGAAATATGGAGTCATAAAATTCTACAGAGTCTTCGGCCCAGCCTGCCCACACCGGCCAACATGTCTCATCCACACTAGTCCCACCTACGTGCGATTGGAACACATTCCTGTCAATCGCTTATCCATGCACCTGTCTAAATGTTCCTTAAAATTTGCGAGGGTACTTTTGTAGCACTTTTATTTCGTACATTTTATAGTAGGTAATTTTAGAATCTCAGTACCTGATAGTACCTTTTCTCGTAAGCCTTTTGAAGACGTGACCAAAAAGGTCGATCAGGGCAGAGCTGTAGATATTGTGTACATTGACTTCAGCATTGTATTCGAGAAGGTTCCTCGTGGTAGCCTGCTCTTGAAGTTTCGATCGCATGAGATACAAGGAGAGACAGCTGAATGGATAGCACATTGGCTTCATGGAAGGAAGCAGAGGGTGATAGTGGAAGGTTGCTTCTCGGACTGGACGTCAGTGACTAGTGGCGCGCCTCAGGGTTCGGTGCTGGGGCCGATAATGTATGTCATCTATATCAATGATTTGGATGAGAACACACACGGCAAGTTTAGCAAGTTTGCAGATGATACAAAAGTGGGTTGTTTTGCAGATAGTGAAGATGGTTGTGATGAAGTGCAATATGATCTTGATCATACTGAGGAATAGTTGATGTAATTTAATGCAGATAAATGTAAGAAACATAGACAATAGTTGCAGGAGGAGGCCATTTGGCTCTTCGAACCTGCACCGCCATTCATTCTGATCATGGCTGAACATCCTCAATCAGTAACCTATGCCTGCCATCTCCCCATATCGCTTGATTCTGCTAGACCCTAGAACTCTATCTAACTTTCTTTTAAATTCATCCTGTGTATCGGCCTCCATTGCCTTCTGTGGCAGAGAATTCCACAAATTCTGGGTGGAAAAGTTTTTCTCATCTCAGTTTTGAATGGCCTCCCTTTTACACATAGACCGTGGCCCCCTGGTTCTGGATCCCCCAATATCGGGAACATTTTTCCTGCATCTAGCTTGTCCAGTCCTTTAAATAATTACATATGTTTCCGTAAAATCCCCTCTCATACTTCTAAATTTCAGTGAATACAAGCTCAGTCTTTCCAATCTTTCCTCATATGAGAGTCACGCAATCCCAGGGATTAATCTCGTGAAGCTACGCTGCACTGCCTCATTCGCAAGGATGTCCTTCCTCAAATTAGGAGACCAAAACTGCACACAATACTCCAAATATCGTCTCACCACGGCCATATACAACTGCAGAAGGACCTATTTACTCCAATAGTCAAATTGAAGTAGTGTATTGCAATGTGAGGTATTGCATTTTGATAAATCTAACATGACAGGGCCGACACAGTGAATGTTAGGGTTCTGGGTAGTGTTGTAGGACAGAGGGATCTAGGAGTGCAGGTGCACAGTTCCTTGAAGGCGGAGTAAAAGGCTTTTGGCATATTGGCCTTTATCAGCCAGAGTATTGAGTATGGATTTTGGGAGGTCATGTTGCAGTCATATAAGACCTTCGTGAGGCCGCATTTGGAGTATTATGTTCTGTTCTGAGTACCGTGTTATAGGAAAGACGTTGCCAAACTGGAAACTTTCCAGGCACATTTTACGAGGATAGTGCCAGTGTCTGACCTGTAGGAAGAGGTTGAGTAGGCTGGGACTCTATTCCTTGGAGCACAAGAGGAAGAGGGGTGATCTTATTTAGGTGTATTTGATTATGAGAGGAATTGATCGGGTATATGCACTGTCTCTTGCCAGAGTAGGAGAATCGAGCTCCAGAGGACATACTTTTAAGTAAATATGAAAAGCTGTCATTGGAATCGATGGGGTAACTCTTTCACACAGAGGGTGGTGGATGCATGGAACAAGGTGCCAGGTAGTTGAGGCAGGGACAGGCCCAACATTTAAGAAATAGTTAGACAGGTACACGAATAGGACGGGTTTGGAGGGATATGGATGAAACGCAGGCAGGTGGGAGCAGGGATATGTTGGGCGGTGTGGGCAAGTTGGGCCCAAAGGCCTGTTTGCACAACGTATCGCTCTATGACTCTATGAGCATCGGCCTGAAAAATCTCCTCTGGCAACTCGTTCCATTCACCCACCACACTTTGTGTGAAAAATTACCCCTCAGGTTCCGATTATATCCCCCCCCCCCATCTTAAACCTATGTCCCCTGGTTCTTGCTTCCCCTACTCTGTGCGTTTGCCAGGTGTATTCCTCTCATTATTTTGTTCACCTCTATAAGATCATCCCAGATAATCCTGCGCACCAAGGAATAATGTACTAGCCTGCTGTATCTGTGTCTGTAAATCTGGCCCTCCAGTCCTAGCAACATGCTCGTGAATCTTCTCTACGCCCTTTCTAGATTGACACCATTTTTCCGATACTAAGGTGCCCAACACTAAGCACAATACTCTAAGTGCAGCCTCACCAGCATCTTACACAGCTGCAACATGACCTTCCAACTTTTATGCTCAATGTTCTTGCAGATGACGGCCAATGTGACTGAACCCTTTTTGACCAAACTATTTAAATGTGACGCTACTTTCAACGCACTGTGTACCTGTCGTGCTTGAACCTTCTGCTCTACAGTTAATGCATCTTTTTGTCTCGGTTCCAGCTCATCGGGACTGACACCCCTGAAATCACCGATGATTTCACTTCCAATCTGCGTCTGATTCTGAACAAACCTGCACTGCAGCTGAACATCAAAATAAGGAAAAATCAAGTGTTAACTGCTCCTCCAAGTGCAGCGCCCTCCTCAATTGTACTTCAAATATCTGCGAGGCCTTTGAAGTGTGCGCATGTGTGCGTGCGCGGTAATGTGCGCGTGCGCGGTAATGTGCGCGTGCGCGGTAATGTGCACATGCGCAGGATTCCCAGGCGGGCGAGGCCTGTGGAATCAGTGATAATTTCCAGGCGTTTCGAAGAGATGTATTAATGAAATGAGTTACTTAAAGCTTAAATAAAGTTTAAGTAAATCGGAATTCTCGTTTGTCTCACAACAATTTAAGTAACTCAATATCAGAAGTTAAGCAGTGTGACGTCGAGATGGAGAAACTATTGAAACCACAACGCTTGGATCTGGATCCCAACTCACCTACTGCAGCAAAGGTATGGAGGCACTGGCTTCATACACTAAATAACTTATTTGATGAGTGTGGCGAAAATGCACCAGATAAATTCAGGACATTAATAAGCTCCGTCTCTCATGATGTATATGATTACATAGGGGAATGTACAACTTATGATTCTGCTATTGATGTACTAAGCAGACTCTTCGTCAAGTCACCCAATGTAATATTTGCTCGACACCTCCTTGCTACTCGTAATCAAAAACCTGGTGAGTCACTTGATGAGTTTTTACAAGAACTTCAAAGACTTAGTAAAGACTGTGCCTTCAAAGCAGTTACAGCTGATCAATATCAACAGGAACTTATTCGAGACTCGTTTATCAATGGTTTGGCATCACCTTTAAGACGACAGAGACTATTAGAAAACAAAACCTTGGATTTACAGTTAGCTTACAATCAAGCTTACTCATTAGACTTGGCTCAGTGAAATTCAGACGCTTATGGCTCATCTAATGTGTATTCTGCTGCAACTACTACGAAAGAATCTCACCCAAGTACTAATATGGAGCAAGCTGAAACATTTCCTGCCGATAAATGTGCCCTTGCTGCAGCATATACTTATCCAAAAAGGAAGTGTTACTTTTGCGGGGGTAATATTCATAATAGAGAGAGATGTCCTGCTCGAGAGGCAACTTGTAATAGTTGTGGCAAGAAGGGACATTATTCTAGAGTATGCAAGTCCAAAGCAACTCCTAAAAGTGTGACTGCTGCCATGTTTGTGCCTTCTTTATGTGCAATTACAGCTGCGTTTCCTCAGGGCTTGTCTCATGCAGTTACAACGGTATCCATCAATGGCCATACACTTAATGTACCACTTGATTCTGGCAGTTCAGAAAGTTTTATAAGTGAACAAGTTGTGTCTCGATTAAATCTAACTATTATACCTTCAAATAGGGAAATCTCGATGGCTCTGACATCTCTCAATACTCAAATTATTGGATCTTGTATTGTTGACTTTATTCTGAACAAAGCCAATTATAAATCTGTGTGTCTTGGTATTTTGAAACGAACATAGTGTAACATACGAGTGACTCCAGGATGACACATCCCATTGTGAAGATCAGTGAGTGCAGAAGAATGAACAGAGGCACAAAATGCTCGAGTTAAGGTATCCGGAGCAACATTATCCTTACCAGGGCGGTACTCAATTGAATAACTATATGCAGATAATTCAACCCTCCATTCATGAATTTTACTGTTTTTAATCATCGTTCGCTTCCGATTATCTAGCATAAAAGCTACTGAACGCTGATCTGTTATCAAAGTGAAGTGCCGGCGAGCAAGGAAATGACTCCATTTCCTCACTGCTTCAATAATTGCAGTAGCTTCCTTTTCAACGGATGGGTAATGCAATTCACTACCTTGGAGAGTACGAGACATGAAAGCCACTGGTCGTCCTCCTTGATTTAATGTTGCTGATACTGCTAAATCAGAGGCATCACATTCAACAACAAAGGGGAGATCCTCATCGATGGCTTGTAATGTCGCAGATTCTAATTGTTTCTTTAAAGAAGTAAAGGCACCAATTGCTGTAGAGTCAAGGGGGAAAGATTTTGCTCTAATCAAAGGTTGAATTTTGTCAGAGAAATTTGGTATCCATTTAGCGTAATATGCAAACATGCCAAGAACCCTTCGTAAAGAGTTTAATGTAGCAGGAACAGGTATCTCTTGGAGTGGGCGGAGTCTCTCTGGATCAGGCTTGATCGTATCATTTCCAACCCAATAACCAAGAATATTAATTGATGGCACTGACATTATTGACTTAGCCTCATTTAATGTTAGATTTTTAGAATGTACAACTTCTAAAAACCGTTGCACATTTTTGTCATGTTCAGCTTGGTCTTTTCCTGCAATAGTTATATTATCAAGATAAGGGAAAGTATCTCTAAAGTTTTCCAGTTCAACAAGTTTGTCCATCTCTCTCTGAAAAACTGCCACACCATTACTTACACCAAAAGGAACTCTGCAGTAGTGGTATAATTTTCCATTAGCTTCAAACGCAGTGTATTTCTTTTCGGATTCTTTCAAAGGGATTTGGTAGTAAGCACTTTTTAGGTCAAAAGTAGAGAATACCTTATACTTAGCTAATGTATTGATAATATCATCTATACGAGGTAATGGGTATGCATCAAGCTCCGTGAACTGGTTTATAGTTTGAGAGTAATCAATGCAGAGTCTCTTTCTATGTCTCTCCAAGGGATCCTTAACCACGACAACTTGTGCCCTCCAAGGGGAAGAGCTGGGTTCTATGATACCTTCTCGTAAAAGATTAGTTACCTCTGTGTTGATGAAGTTTTTATCATCCTTACTAAAATGTCGATTTTGTAGCAATTGGCTTGCACCTACAGGATAAATTAGCGAATAATGATGGACATTCAACAGATGCAGCAGAAAAAACACACAATACTGGTGGCTTTGACAATACAAGATCAGGCATAGTTCCTTCATACATTATTTGAAGTGATCTGTGCTGTTTCTGAAAATCCTGACCTAGAATTATATCACAAAGGATGAAGTTGAACTGACTGATGTCAACCCTTCTTATGCAACTATCAAGGATCAGGATGGACGTCAGTCAACTGTCTCACTTCGTGACCTTGCACCATGTCCATCTTCTCCATCAGCTCCATCACTCCTTGATAATATTAATCGAGAACTTCCTTCAACACTCCCATCATCTCCTATGAAAACTTCTACAAATAATTCTAAAATTGAAAATATAAATAACAATATGAGTGAAGTTGATGACCAAGCAACATATGTACCACCAGCTATGGAAACACCATTATCTCCTGATGCTCCAGTGCTGCGACGGTCATCAAGACATACTAAACCCCCTGACCGTCTCACTTATAAATAGGAGGGGAGAATGAAGTGTGCGCATGTGTGCGTGCGCGGTAATGTGCGCGTGCGCGGTAATGTGCGCGTGCGCGGAAATGTGCGCATGCGCAGGATTCCCAGGCGGGCGAGGCCTGTGGAATCAGTGATAATTTCCAGGCGTTTCGAAGAGATGTATTAATGAAATGAGTTGCTTAAAGCTTAAATAAAGTTTAAGTAAATCGGAATTCTCGTTTGTCTCACAACAGCCTTTTTGTGTAGTTCTGGTCACCATATTATGGAAATGATGTCCTATTGCCAGAGACAGTGCAGATCAGATTCACCAGGACAGTTTTGGTCTCATAATTTCTAAAAGGACGTCCTTGCTTTTGAGTGCAGCGTAGGTTCACGAGGTTAATCCCTGGGATGGCGGGACTATCATATGAGGAAAGATTGGAAAGACTGGGCTTGTATTCACTGAAGTTTAGATGGATGAGAGGGGATCTTATAGAGACGTAGAAAATTATAAAAGTAATGGACAAGCTAGATGCAGGAAAAATGTTTCCAATCTTGGGGGAGTCTAGAACCAGAGGCCACTGTCTAAGAATTTCTAAGGGAGGTCATTTAAAACTGAGGTGAGAAGAAACTGTTACATCCAGAGACTTATGAGTTTATGGAATTTGCTGTCACAGAAGGCAATGGAGGCCAATTCACAGGATGTATTTAAATGAGAGTTCGACAGAGCTCCCGGGCAGTTGGAATCAAGGGATATAGGGAGAAGGCAGGCACCGGTTATTGAGTGTGGATGATCAGCCCTGATCACAATGAATGGCGGTGCTGGCTCGAAGGGCCTAATGGCCTCCTCCAGCACCTATGTTTCTAAGTGTCTATGTTACATAGTTCAAAGAAAAGGGGCCAAACAGGGAGGTAGGGTGGTGGAGACGTTTTTTTGAAGCACCGGCTTCATCAGTCAGTGAATAAAATTTAGAAGTTGGAAAGTTATATTCAGTTGGACAAGTCGTTGGTGACGACGCACTTGGAGCAATGTGCACATTTTTCGTCACCAGGTTTAAGAAATATGCCACTAATTTGTAAAGAGGGCAGAATATATTTTAGAACACGTTGCCAGGAAACAAGGGTCGGACCTACAGGGAAAGGCTGGGCACGCCAGGACTTTATTCCATGGAGCGCAGTAGGCAGTGCAGTGATCTCATGGAGGGGCATAGTATCATGGGTATCATAGTAATATCAATACAAAGTCATTTGGACAGGTACATGAGGGGAATGGTTTAGAGGTAGATGATTCATATGCCGGCAAATGGGACTAAAATGCACCATCCCTCCCCATGAAATACGGCAACCTTTGTCCGAAATTTGCGCCATGTACAGCACCAACAAATAAACTGCTTTTAAATGGCCCTTGGATATTTTGTTACCACTGAACTCCAGCCTAGAAATCAGGGGAAATAAACATCAATAGATGTCCACATTTCCCAAAGATGCAGATTAAGTAGAAAACATTATAATTGGCTGTCATATACATTGGTCAATTTTAATAACAGTCTCTTATCGTTGAAATGTTTATTTCGGTTTCTACGAGTGCCAGGTTAGCAGTGCATGATGGGAAGTACGCTCTCTTGAATAACTTGATAAATAAGCACATAAATGAAGTCTGCGTGTGTGGCAACTTTCTCTGTGCCGCTGTGTGGATAGCCCAGACGGATGAGTTGGTCATTTACTCTCAGACAGACATTGCTGACTGGTCTGTGGGTTTAAATTCACATCTACCTGTCACCTGCTCTGAAGTAGTTCACTACAAAATAGATTGAACAGAGCCACAGCTAGAGTTCACCGGCTGGAACTAATATTCCCCACTGGCCGAAACGCACAGAACATTTACCCAACTCTCCCTTTCTCAGATCTGAAGCTGCATTTTAATTTTCAGCATTATGTGTTATTCTTTCAAGTTTATGCCGGAGAGAGTTAGCATTTCTAACCTGTGATAATTAAGAAAATAACAAGTTAATGCTTCTTCAACTGCCGTGTTTACCAGCGTGGATAGAGCAGCAAGATGGAGATAGTGCTCATTAAAGTTTAGATTAATTATGGATACTGAACTTGTGTTAACCATTTCGAGTCGAACATTTGAAATAAAAAGAAAGGATTCTTTATTTTACATCATATCAAATGTAAAACATTGGGGTCAGATTTAATGAGCTCATGTCACTGCTTATCCAGAACCATCACTGACCACACTGACAATGTCACTGCTTATCCCGACCCATAACTGACCACATTGATAATGTCCCGGCTTATCCCGAGAGAGGGAGAGTGAGGTGTGTGGGGAGGACGAAGGAAAGTGTGTGGAGAGAAAGGGAGGTGTGTATGGAGAGAAAGGGGAGGAGAGAAAGGAGGAGAAGTGTAGGGATGGAGGGTGGGACGAGAAGGGGTGTGGGGAGAGGAATCGAATAGTGTGGGGAGAGAGAGGGAGTGGGGAGATAAAAGGGAGGATCAATGTCGGGAGCGAGGGGGGACTCTGGGGGGAGAGAGGGTGAGAGTGGGGTGAGTGACACGGAGGCGTTTGGGAAGAGAGAGGTGGTTTTAGGGAAGAGGGGATGGACAAGTGTGAGAGAGGGAGGAAGGATTTTGTGGAGAGAGATTGGGGGAATGTGGGGATGGAGAGGGGGAGGAACGGGGAGGAGAGGGAGATGAGGTGGGTGGGGAGAGAGGGAAATGTAGGGAGAGAGATAGAGGGGGGTGCGGAGAGAGATAGAAGTTGGGTGGGGAGAGACGAAAGTTTAGGGAGAGGGAGAGAGGGAGTGTGGGGAGGGGAGGCATGGGTGGGGGAGGAGTGTCGGAGAGCAAGGGGTACATGGGAAAGAGGGACAGTAGGAGTGTGGGGAGAGAGTGGTTGAGGAGTGGGGAGAGTGTGGAGGAATGGGGAGAAAGAGGAGTGGAGAGAGAGGGGTAGAAGTGAGCAAAGGGCGGTGGAGTATTGCGAGAGAGGGGGAGTGTGAGGAGAGTAAGCGGTAGGAGTGTGGGCAGAGAGTGGGACGTGCGTGGGGAGAGATGGCGAGGAGTGTGGGGAGACAGAGGGGGAGGAGTGTGGGGAGTTAGAATGGGAGGAGTGGTGAGAGTGTGGGGAAAAATAAGGAGTGTGGGGATGGAGAGTGAGAGGAGAGTGGGGAGAGGGGGGGGGTGCAGAGAGAGTGGGGGAGGTGTGGGGGAGAGAGATTGGAGGAGTGTGGCAGGACAGAGTAGAGTGTGGGGAGAGTGTGGGGAGAGAGGGGAAGAGGTGGAAAGTCAGAGGGTCGGAAAATTGGCAGGCACTGCCGTCAGTCGGGCGAGTGCTGCATCCCTCCCACCAGCGGGAGAGGCGACGGCGACTACACCTCCCGACGGTCAGCGCTGCGGCGACGGGAGGATGGGATGAGGAGAGGGGGAGTGGTGGAGAGGGGGGGTGGGGTGGTTGAGAGCATTAGTTAAATTTCCGGGAGTGGGGGTGGGGACGCATTAGTTAAATGTCCGAGCGGGGGGGGGGGGGAGCGCATTAGTTAAAGGTCCTGGGGTGTTGGAGGGGAGCGCATTAGTTAATTTTCCGGGCAGGGGGAGAGCATTAGTTAAGGTTCCATGAGAGGGGGGGGAGCGCATTAATTAAAAGTCCGGGCGGGTGGGGGGGGGGGGGGGGGAAGCGCATTAGTTAAAGGTCCGGGGTTGCGGAGAGCGCATTAGTTAAACGTTCGTGCGGGGGGAAAGCGTATTAGTCAAAGGTCCGGGTGTGTGGTGAGTGGGTGGGCGGGGGGGGGGGGGGTGTGGGGTGGAGCGCATCAGTCAAAGGTCCGGGCGGGGGGAGAGCATTAGTGAAAGTTCCGGGAGAGGGGGGGGGGGCGCATTAATTAAAGTCCGGGCGGGTGGGTGAGGGGGGAGCGCATTAGTTAAAGGTCCGCGGGTGCGGAGAGCGCATTAGTTAAAGATCCGGGCGTGCAACAGCTCATTAGTCAAAGGTCCGGGTGGGTGGTGGGGGGGGGGGGGGGGAGAGCATTAGTTAAAGATCCGGGCGGGGGGAGAGCGCATTAGTTAAAATTCCGGGAGGGGTTGGGGGGGGGAGCGACCTGGGGAAATTACTTTTTCTTTAAAATTAAACGTCTGTTAAAAAAAAAAAATCAATCTGAGTTGGGGGAGGTGGGGTAGAGGAGGAGGGGGGGGGGCTGAGAGGAAGGGGGGGCTCACCCCCTCCACTCGCCCCACCCCAATTCTCACTGTCACCCTCCCCTCCCACCCCCACTCTCCCCTCTTCCCCACCCCCACTGTCACCCTTCCCCCACCACCACCACCCCTTTCCCCACACCCCTCTCTCCTCCCCCTTTCACTTACTGTCCCCTCCTCCCCACTCTTCCCAGACCCACACTGCCCCCTCCCCACACCCCCACTCTCTTCCGCCCACCACCACCCCCCTTCTCCGCCAATTTCACCCCCCTCCCACCCCCACCCTTCCCTCCACCCACTCGCCCCCACGTCCACTCCCCTCCGTGGAGACTTTGGCGGCGAAAGGCACTTACCGAGCGTGTAGGGAGGAGGAGGGAGCTCTGGACTGCTCGAGTCGGGCAGCGGAGGTCGGACTACTCAAGGCGTGCGGCGGAGGTGGGAGGGTGTGAGGGAGGGGGGAGGGGAAGGAGGATGGGGGAAGGAAGGGGGGGTGTGGGAGGGGGGTGAGGGAGGGAGGGGGTGGGATGAGGGAGGGGGAGGGAGGGGGAGGGGAGGGAGGGGGCAGGGGGGGAGGGGAGGGAGGGGGGAGTGGAGGTAGGGGGGAGGTCTGTGAGGGAGGGAGGGGGAGGGAGCGGGAGGAAGAAGGGGGGTGAGGGAGGGGGGGTGAGGGAGGGGTGGGGCGGTGAGGGAGAGGGGTGAGGGAGGGAGGGGGTGGGGTGAGGGAGGGGGGGAGGGAGGGGGGAGGGGAGGGGGGGACAGCAGTAGAGCCCTCGCCACCCCGCATTGACAGGCAATGTCGTCAGTCGGGCGGGTGCCGCATCCCCCCCAACCCCCGAGCGGGAGAAGCGACTGAGACTACATCTCCCGGCGGTCAGCTCTGCCCGCCCTGAGTAATGCGGGGACGGGCGGCGGTGCACGGGGGGAGCGCATTAAAGTAAAGGTCCGGGTGGGGGGGCATTAGTTAATGTTCCGCGCGGGGGGGAGCTACCCGCTGCGCTGCGGCCTGTGTGCGGTAACGGTGCTGTGCCCGTGCGGGAGGGGGGACGCGACGGATAGTGCGGCGGCGCGCTGGGTCCGGGCGGTAGCGGGGTCAGAGTCTCCCGGATGTGGGAGGAGAGGGGAGCCGGTGATCGCGGGCGGGCGGCTCCGCTAACGTCGTCCATGTCGTTGGTGCAAGTGAGGAGAGACCGCGCGTGCGTGCTGACGTCAGACGCACAACAGCGCCACGCTGAAAGCTCATCTGACAGGTGACTTAAAAAATATACGACCAAATTAAATGAAAATATCACGGCCGGTCGTCCCGGAATTTGGCGATTAAGGCGGTGCAAAAACCGTGGCGCTACGGTTCACCGTTTTGCCGAAATCACTGATATAAATAAATAAATATACATATACATATATTCATTTATTCATACATTCATATACAAGATCTGAGTTTTAGTAGTATACTAGCACAAGTGTGCCCGTTGGGCCCGTCCTCGTAGGGTTTCCATTGTAACCGGGAGGGGAGTGGGGGGGGAAGGGGGAGGGAGGGAGGAGGGAGGTGTGGAAGGGCGGAGGGGAGGGGGGAAGGGGGGAGGGGGGGAGGGGGGAAGGGGGGAGGTGGAGGGGGGAGGGAGGGGGGAAGGGGGACCTCCCCTTTTCCCAGTACCCCTCTTTCCCCGTTGGGCCCGTCCTCGTAGGGTTTCCATTGTAACCGGAAGGAGGGGGGGAGGGAAGGGGGAGGGAGGGAGGAGTGGAGGGAGGAGGGGAGGGGGAGGGGGAGGGGAGGGGGGGAGGGGGTAGGGAGTGGGGAGCGAGGGGTTGGGGGGGAGGGAGGGGGGAGGGAGGGGGGAGGGGAGGGGGAGAGAGGGGGACCTCCCCTTTTCCCAGTACCTCCACTTTCCCCATTGGGCCCGTCCTCGTAGCGTTTCCATTGTAACCGGGAGGGGAGTGGGGGGGAGGGAAGGGAGGAGGGAGGTGTGGAGGGGGAGGGTAGGGGGAGGGAGGGGGGAGGGGAGGGGGGAGGGGGGAAGGGGGGGAGGGGGAGGGAGAGGGGAGGGATGGGGTAGGGGGGAGGGGGTGGGAGGGGGAAGGGGGAAGGAGGGGGAGCACCCGTTTTCCCAGTACCCCTCTTTCCCCGTTGGGCCCTTCCTCGTAGGGTTTCCATTGTAACCGGGAGGCGGGGAGGGAGGGAGGAGGGAGGTGTGGAGGGAGGAGGGGAGAGAAGGGGGGGAGGGGAGAATGGGGGGAGGGGAGAAGGGGGGGAGGTGGAGGGGGGGAGGTGGAGGGGGGAGGGAGGGGGACCTCCCCTTTTCCCAGTACCCCTCTTTCCCCGTTCGGCCCGTCCTCGTAGGGTTTCCATTGTAACCGGGAGGAGGGGAGGGAGGGAAGGGGGAGGGAGGGAGGAGGGAGGTGTGGAGGGAGGAGGGGAGGGGGAGGGAGGGGGGAGGGGAGGGAGGAGAGGAGGGGGAAGGGGGGAGGGGGGAGGGAGAGGGGAGGGAGGGGGTAGGGGGGAGGGGGAGGGTGGGTGGAAGGGGGAGGGAGGGGTCCTCCCCTTTTCCCAGTACCCCTCTTTCCCCGTTGGGCCCGCCCCCGTAGGTTTTCCATTGTAACCGGGAGGGTGGAAGGAGGGGGAGGGGGAGAGGGATGGAAGGGTGGAGGGATTGGGGGAGGGAGGGGTGGAGGGAAGGAGGGAGGGGGGAGATAGGGGGGGAGGGTTGAGGGAGGTGGGGAGGGAGGTGGGAGGGAGTTGGGGAGGGAGGGGGAGGAGGGGGGGAGGGAGTGGGGATGGAGGTGGGAAGGGGGGGGAGGAAGGGGTTGAGGGGTGAAGGGGGACCTCCCCTTTTCCCAGTACCCCTCTTTCCCCCACCACCAAGCCCACTCCGCAACGACCCCTGTTGTCCCCCTCCCCATTCCCCATTCTCAGGGTTTCCATTGTAACCGGGAGGCGGGGAGGGAGGGAAGAGGGAGGTGTGGAGGGAGGAGGGGAGGGAAGATGGGCAGGGGAGAAGGGGGGGAGGGGAGAATGGGGGGAGGGGAGGGAGTAGAGGAGGGGGGAAGGGGGGAGGGGGGAGGGAGAGGGGAGGGAGGGGGTAGGGGGGAGGGGGAGGGTGGGTGGAAGGGGGAGGGAGGGGTCCTCCCCTTTTCCCAGTACCCCTCTTTCCCCGTTGGGCCCGTCCCCGTAGGTTTTCCATTGTAACCGGGAGGGTGGAAGGAGGGGGAGGGGGAGAGGGATGGAAGGGTGGAGGGATTGGGGGAGGGAGGGGTGGAGGGAAGGAGGGAGGGGGGGAGATAGGGGGGAGGGTTGAGGGAGGTGGGGAGGGAGGTGGGAGGGAGTTGGGGAGGGAGGGGGAGGAGGGGGGGAGGGAGTGGGGATGGAGGTGGGAAGGAGGGGGAGGAAGGGGTTGAGGGGTGAAGGGGGACCTCCACTTTTCCCAGTACCCCTCTTTGCCCCACCACCAAGCCCCCTCCGCAACGACCCCTGTTGTCCCCCTCCCCAGTCCCCATTCTCAGACCCCCCCCATTCTCTCTCTCCCCCTGACACACTCCAAGTGCTGTTTCACAACAGTTGCCCCGGTGGCCCACGAGCATAGAGGCCCCATGCTGATTTGTGTATTTTAAGTGACTTGCAATAAAAAAGACTACTTGAAAACCGTGCTGTGTTAAAGTGCTGTTTAAAGTGCTGTTTAAGTGCTGTTTTTAGGGTTTCCATTGTAACCGGGGGGGGAGGGACGGGGGAGGGAGGGAGGAGGGAGGTGTGGAGGGGGTAGGGAGGGGGGAGGGAGGGGGTAGGGGGGAGTGGGAGGGAGGGGGGAGGGGAGGGGAGGGAGAGGGGAGGGAGGGGGAGGGGGAGGGAGGGGGGAGGGGAGGGGGGAGGGAGGGGGCAGGGAAGGGGGAAGGGAGGGGGGAGGGAGGGGGAAGGGGGAGGGAGGGGGACCTTCCCTTTTCCCAGTGCCCCTCTTTCCCCGTTGGGCCCGTCCTCGTAGGGTTTCCATTGTAACCGGGAGGAGGGGAGGGAGGGAAGGGGGAGGGAGGGAGGAGGGAGGTGTGGAGGGAGGAGGGGAGGGGGAGGGGAGGGGGGAGGGGGGAAGGGGGGAGGGGGGAGGGAGAGGGGAGGGGGTAAGGGGGGAGGGAGGGGGGAAGGGGGAGGGAGGGGGCAGGGAAGGGGGAAGGGAGGGGGGATGGAGGGGGAAGGGGGAGGGAGGGGGACCTCCCCTTTTCCCAGTACCCCTCTTTCCCCGTTGGGCCTGTCCTCGTAGGGTTTCCATTGTAACCGGGAGGAGGGGAGGGAGGGAAGGGGGAGGGAGGGAGGAGGGAGGTGTGGAGGGAGGAGGGGAGGGGGAGGGGGAAGGGGGGAGGGGGAGGGAGAGGGGAGGGAGGGGGATAGGGGGGGAGGGAGGGGGAGGGGGAGTGAGGGGGAGGGCGGAGGGGAGTGGAGGGTAGAGGGAGAGGGGAGGGAGGGGGGTAGGGGGCGAGGGAGGGGGACCTCCCCTTTTCCCAGTACCCCTCTTTCCCCGTTGGGCCCGTCCTCGTAGTGTTTCCATTGTAACCGGGAGGAGGGGAGGGAGGGAAGGGGGAGGGAGGGAGGAGTGGTGGGAGGAGGGGAGGGGGAGTGGGAGGGGAGGGGGGGAGGGGGTAGGGAGTGGGGAGGGAGGGGTTGGGGGGGAGGGAGGGGGGAGGGAGGGGGGTGTGGAGGGGGATAGAGGGGGACCTCCCCTTTTCCCAGTAACCCACTTTCCCCATTGGGCCCGTCCTCGTAGCGTTTCCATTGTAACCGGGAGGGGAGTGGTGGGGAGGGAAGGGAGGAGGGAGGTGTGGAGGGGAGGGTAGGGGGAGGGAGGGGGGAGGGGAGGGGGGAGGGGGGAAGGGGGGAGGGGGGAGGGAGAGGGGAGGGAGGGGGTAGGGGGGAGGGGGAGGGAGGGGTAAGGGGGAGGGAGGGGGAGCACCCGTTTTCCCAGTACCCCTCTTTCCCTGTTGGGCCCGTCCTCGTAGGGTTTCCATTGTAACCGGGAGGCGGGGAGGGAGGGAGGAGGGAGGTGTGGAGGGAGGAGGGGCAGGGGAGAAGGGGGGGGAGGGGAGAATGGGGGGAGGGGAGAAGGGGGGGAGGTGGAGGGGGGAGGGAGGGGGGAAGGGGGACCTCCCCTTTTCCCAGTACCCCTATTTCCCCGTTGGTCCCGTCCTCGTATGGTGTCCATTGTAACCGGGAGGGGAGTGGGGGGGGGAGGGAAGGGGGAGGGAGGGAGGAGGGAGGTGTGGAGGGGGGAGGGGAGGGGTAGGGGTGAAAGGGGGACCTTCCCTTTTCCCAATACCCCTCTTTCCCAGTTGGGCCCGTCCTCGTAGGGTTTCCATTGTAACCGGGAGGAGGGGAGGGAGGGAAGGGGGAGGGAGGGAGGAGAGAGGTGTGGAGGGAGGAGGGGAGGTGGAGGGAGGGGGAGGGGAGGGGGGAAGTGTGGGGAGGGAGGGGGACCTCCCCTTTTCCCAGTACCCCTCTTTCCCCGTTGGGCCCGTCCTCGTAGGGTTTCCATTGTAACCGGGAGGAGGGGAGGGAGGGAAGGGGGAGGGAGGGAGGAGGGAGGTGTGGAGGGAGGAGAGGAGGGGGGGAAGGGGGGAGGGGAGGGAGAGGGGTAGGGGGAGGGGGAGGGAGGGGGGAGGGGAGGGGCTAAGGGTGAGGGAGGCGGCCTCCCCTTTTCCCAGTACCCCTCTTTCCCCGTTGGGCCCGTCCTCGTAGGGTTTCCATTGTAACCGGGAGGAGGGGAGGGAGGGAAGGGGGAGGGAGGGAGGAGGGAGGTGTGGAGGGAGGAGGGGAGGGGGAGGGAGGGGGGGGGGAGGGAGTAGAGGAGGGGGGAAGGGGGGAGGGGGGAGGGAGAGGGGAGGGAGGGGGTAGGGGGGAGGGGGAGGGTGGGTGGAAGGGGGAGGGAGGGGTCCTCCCCTTTTCCCAGTACCCCTCTTTCCCCGTTGGGCCCGTCCCCGTAGGTTTTCCATTGTAACCGGGAGGGTGGAAGGAGGGGGAGGGGGAGAGGGATGGAAGGGTGGAGGGATTGGGGGAGGGAGGGGTGGAGGGAAGGAGGGAGGGGGGGAGATAGGGGGGAGGGTTGAGGGAGGTGGGGAGGGAGGTGGGAGGGAGTTGGGGAGGGAGGGGGAGGAGGGGGGGAGGGAGTGGGGATGGAGGTGGGAAGGAGGGGGAGGAAGGGGTTGAGGGGTGAAGGGGGACCTCCACTTTTCCCAGTACCCCTCTTTGCCCCACCACCAAGCCCCCTCCGCAACGACCCCTGTTGTCCCCCTCCCCAGTCCCCATTCTCAGACCCCCCCCATTCTCTCTCTCCCCCTGACACACTCCAAGTGCTGTTTCACAACAGTTGCCCCGGTGGCCCACGAGCATAGAGGCCCCATGCTGATCTGTGTATGTTAAGTGACTTGCAATAAAAAAGACTACTTGAAAACCGTGCTGTTTTAAAGTGCTGTTTAAAGTGCTGTTTAAGTGCTGTTTTTAGGGTTTCCATTGTAACCGGGGGGGGAGGGACGGGGGAGGGAGGGAGGAGGGAGGTGTGGAGGGGGTAGGGAGGGGGGAGGGAGGGGGGTAGGGGGGAGTGGGAGTGAGGGGGAGGGGAGGGGAGGGAGAGGGGAGGGAGGGGAGGGGGAGGGAGGGGGGAGGTGAGGGGGGAGGGAGGGGGCAGGGAAGGGGGAAGGGAGGGGGAGGGAGGGGGAAGGGGGAGGGAAGGGGGAGGGAGGGGGACCTTCCCTTTTCCCAGTGCCCCTCTTTCCCCGTTGGGCCCGTCCTCGTAGGGTTTCCATTGTAACCGGGAGGAGGGGAGGGAGGGAAGGGGGAGGGAGGGAGGAGGGAGGTGTGGAGGGAGGAGGGGAGGGGGAGGGGAGGGGGGAGGGGGGAAGGGGGGGAGGGGGGAGGGAGAGGGGAGGGGGTAGGGGGGGAGGGAGGGGGGAAGGGGGAGGGAGGGGGACCTCCCCTTTTCCCAGTACCCCTCTTTCCCCGTTGGGCCCGTCCTCGTAGGGTTTCCATTGTAACCGGGAGGAGGGGAGGGAGGGAAGCGGGAGGGAGGAGGGAGGTGTGGAGGGATGAGGGGAGGGGGAGGGGGGAAGGGGGGAGGGGGAGGGAGAGGGGTAGGGGGGAGGGGGAGGGAGGGGGGAGGGGAGGGGGAAGGGTGAGGGAGGCGGCCTCCCCTTTTCCCAGTACCCCTCTTTCCCCGTTGGGCCCGTCCTCGTAGGGTTTCCATTGTAACCGGAGGAGGGGAGGGAGGGAAGGGGGAGGGAGGGAGGAGGGAGGTGTGGAGGGAGGAGGGGAGGGGGAGGGAGGGGGAGGGGAGGGAGGAGAGGAGGGGGGAAGGGGGGAGGGGGGAGGGAGGGGGGAGGGAGGGGGTAGGGGGGAGGGGGAGGGTGGGTGGAAGGGGGAGGGAGGGGTCCTCCCCTTTTCCCAGTACCCCTCTTTCCCCGTTGGGCCCGTCCCCGTAGGGTTTCCATTGTACCCGGGAGGGGGAGGGAGGGTGGAATGAGGGGGAGGGGGAGAGGGATGGAAGGGTGGAGGGATTGGGGGAGGGAGGGATGGAGGGAAGGAGGGAGGGGGGGGGGAGATAGGGGGAGGGTTGAGGGAGGTGGGGAGGGAGGTGGGAGGGAGTTAGGGAGGGAGGGGGAGGAGGGGGGGAGGGAGTGGGGATGGAGGTGGGAAGGAGGGGGGAGGAAAGGGTTGAGGGGTGAAGGGGGACCTCCCCTTTTCCCAGTACCCCTCTTTCCCCCACCACCAAGCCCCCTCCGCAACGACCCCTGTTGTCCCCCTCCCCAGTCCCCATTCTCAGACCCCCCCCATTCTCTCTCTCCCCCAGACACACTCCAAGTGCTGTTTCGCAACACTTGCCCCGGTGGCCCACGGGCATAGAGGCCCCATGCTGATCTGTGTATGTTAAGTGACTTGCAATAAAAAAGACTACTTGAAAACAGTGCTGTGTTAAAGAGTTGTTTAAAGTGCTGTTTAAGTGCTGTTTTTAGGGTTTCCATTGTAACCGGGGGGGGAGGGACGGGGGAGGGAGGGAGGAGGGAGGTGTGGAGGGGGTAGGGAGGGGGGAGGGAGGGGGTAGGGGGGAGTGGGAGGGAGGGGGAGGGGAGGGGAGGGAGAGGGGAGGGAGGGGGAGGGGGAGGGAGGGGGGAGGGGAGGGGGGAGGGAGGGGGCAGGGAAGGGGGAAGGGAGGGGGGAGGGAGGGGGAAGGGGTGGGAGGGTAGGGGGGAAGGGGTGGGAGGGGGGAAGGGGTGGGAGGGGAGGGGGGAAGGGGGGATTTGGAGGGAGGGGGAGGGAGGGGGAGGGGAGGGGGGAGGGAGGGGGGGAGGGGAGGGGGAAAGGGGGGAGGGAGGGGGACCTCCCCTTTTCCCAGTACCTCTCTTTCCCCGTTGGGCCCGTCCCCGTAAGGTTTCCATTGTAACCGGAAGGGGGAAGGGAGGGTGGAAGGAGGGGGAGGGGGAGAGGGATGGAAGGGTGGAGGGAGGGGGGAGGGATGGAGGGGAGGGAGGGGGGAGTTAAGGGGAGGGGTGAGGGAGGTGGGGAGGTATGGGGAGGGAGTTGGGGAGGAGGGAGTGGGGATGGAGGTGGGAAGGAGTGGGAAGTTGAGGGGGGAAGGGGGAACTCCCCTTTTCCCAGTACCCCCATGCTGATCTGTGTATGTTAAGTGACTTGCAATAAAAAACACAACTTTAAAAAACAATCAGTTGCTTTTCGCTACAATGTAGCACAAGCATTGTGACGTCACAAGCTGAAGACCTTGAAAAAAAAGGTTAAAAATAAAAAAATGTAAATTTGTAAAGAGTAGACACCCAATAGCAGCTGCTTGTCCATTGTGACGTCACACGCTGAAGACCAAATCCGCACCGCAGCGCCCCCTATAGAAACTTCAATAAGGGGGGGGGCAGCGCTTTAAAACCTCTGTAACTTTAAAAACTTACGAACAAATTAAATGAAAATATCGCGGCCGGTCAGCCGTTGGGCCCGTCCTCGTAGGGTTTCCATTGTAACCGGGAGGCGGGGAGGGAGGGGGAGGGAGGAGGGGAGGGGGATGGAGGGTGGGAGGGGAGGGGGGAAGGGGTGGGAGGGGAGGGGGAAGGGGGAAGGGGAGGGGGGAAGGGGGGAAGGGGGGGAGGTGGAGGGAAGGGGGAGGGAGGGGGACCTCCCCTTTTCCCAGTACCCCTCTTTCCCCGTTGGGCCCGTCCTCGTAGGGTTTGCATTGTAACCGGGAGGCGGGGAGGGAGGGGGGAGGAGGGAGGTGTGGAGGGAGGAGGGGAGGGAAGGGGGGAGGGGAGGGGGGGAGAGGGGGAGGGGGAAAGGGGGGAGGTGGAGGGAGGGGGAGGGAGGGGGGAAGGGGCGAGGGAGAGGGACCTCCCCTTTTCCCAGTACCCCTCTTTCCCCGTTGGGCCCGTCCTCGTAGGGTTTCCATTGTAACCGGGAGGCGGGGAGGGAGGGGGAGGGAGGAGGGGAGGGGGATGGAGGGTGGGAGGGGAGGGGGGAAGGGGTGGGAGGGGAGGGGGGAAGGGGGGAAGGGGAGGGGGAAGGGGGGAAGGGGGGGAGGTGGAGGGAAGGGGGAAGGGGGAGGGAGGGGGACTTCCCCTTTTCCCAGTAACCCTCTTTCCCCGTTGGGCCCGTCCTCGTAGGGTTTCCATTGTAACCGGGAGGCGGGGAGGGAGGGGGAGGAGGGAGGTGTGGAGGGAGGAGGGGAGGGAAGGGGGGAGGGGAGGGGGGAAGAGGGGGAGGGGGAAATGGGGGAGGTGGAGGGAGGGGGGAGGGAGGGGGGAAGGGGCGAGGGAGGGGGACCTCCCCTTTTCCCAGTACCCCTCTTTCCCCGTTGGCCCGTCCTCGTAGGGTTTCCATTGTAACCGGGAGGCGGGGAGGGAGGGGGAGGGAGGGAGGAGGGGACGGGGATGGAGGGGGGGGATGGGAGGGGGAAGTGGTGGGAGGGGAGGGGGAAAGGGGGGAAGGGGGGAGGTGGAGGGAGGGGGAGGGAGGGGGAAGGGGGGAGGGAGGGGGAAGGGGGGAGGGAGGGGGACCTCCCCTTTCTTTTTTCGCAACACTTGCCCCGGTGGACCACGAGCATAGGGGCCCCATGCTGATCTGTTTATGTTAAGTGACTTGCAATAAAAAACACAACTTTAAAAAACAATCAGTTGCTTTTCGCAACAATGTAGCAACCATCTCACACAAGCATTGTGACGTCACAAGCTGAAGACCTTGAAAAAAAATGTTAAAAATAAAAAAATGTAAATTTGTAAAGATTGCACACCCAATAGCAGCTGCTTGTCCATTGTGACATCACACGCTGAAGGGGGGTCAGCTCGAGCCCATCTCACAGTGGCATTCTAAATCCGCACCGCAGCGCCCCCTATAAAGCCTTCAATAAACCAGGGGGGGGGGAGCGCTTTAAAGCATCTGTAACTTAAAAAATATACGACCAAATTAAATGAAAATATCACGGCCGGTCGACCGGGAGGTTGTCGATTAAGGCTGTGCAAAAACCATGGCGCTACGGTTTACCGTTTTTCCGAAATCACTGTTACGTACACGAAGCATGAAACATACGTAACATATATTCATAAGATCTGAGTTTTAGTAGTATACTAGCACAAGTGTGCCCGTTCAAAGCGGGCCCGTTGGGCCCGACCCCAGCCCCACTCTTACTCTCCAAGTGTGCCCGTTGGGCCCGTCCTCCTGATCTGTCAAGTGACTTGCAATAACAAAAAAAAAAACTTTAAAACAATCTGTGCTTTTTTGGAAACATTTCGAAACAATGTAGCCGCTCACAAGCTGAAGACTAAATCCCCACCGCAGCGCCCCCCTTCTGTCAAACCTTCGATAAATCAGGGGGGGCAGCGCTTTAAAACGTCTGTAACTTAAAAAACATGCGACCAAATTAAATGAAAATATCGCGGCCGGTCAGCCGGGAGGTTGGTGATCAAGGCGGTGCAAAAACCGTGGCGCGACGGTTTACCGTTTTGCCGAAATCACTGATAACTACTCAAACCCAGGATACAAATATATTCATATAGAAGATCTGAGTTTTAATAGTATACTAGCACAAGTGTGCCCGTTGGGCCCGTCCTCGTAGGGTTTCCATTGTAACCGGGAGGGGAGTGGGGGGGAGGGAAGGGGGAGGGAGGGAGGAAGTGAGGGGGAGGGAGGGGGGGAGGGGGAGGGGGAGGGAGGGGGGAGGGAGGAGGGGAGGGGAGGGGGGAGGGGAGGGGGAGGGGGAGGGAGGGGGGAGGGAGGAGGGGAGGGGAGGGGGGAGGGAGAGAGGATGGAGGGGGGTAGGGAGGGGGGAAAGGGGGAGGGAGGGGTCCTCCCCTTTTCCCAGTACCCCGCTTTCCCCGTTAGGACCGTCCTCGTAGGGTTTCCATTGTTACCGGGAGGAGGGGAGGGAGGGAAGGGGGAGGGAGGGAGGGAAGGTGGAGGGAGGGAGGAGGGAGGTGTGGAGGGAGGAGGGGAGGGGGAGGGGGGAAGGGGGGAGGGAGAGGGGAGGGAGGGGGTAGGGGGGAGGGAGGGGGTGGGAAGGGGGGAAGGGGGAGGGAGAGGGACCTCCCCTTTTCCCAGTACCCCTCTTTCCCCGTTGGGCCCGTCCTCGTAGGGTTTCCATTGTAACCGGGAGGCGGGGAGGGAGGGGGAGAGAGGGAGGAGGGGACGGGGATGGAGGGGGGGGATGGGAGGGGGGGAGTGGTGGGAGGGGAGGGGGAAAGGGGGGAAGGGGGGAGGTGGAGGGAGGGGGAGGGAGGGGGAAGGGGGGAGGGAGGGTGAAGGGGGGAGGGAGGGGGACCTCCCCTTTCTTTTTTCGCAACACTTGCCCCGGTGGCCCACGAGCATAGGGGCCCCATGCTGATCTGTGTATGTTAAGTGACTTGCAATAAAAAACACAACTTTAAAAAACAATCAGTTGCTTTTCGCAACAATGTAGCAACCATCTCACACAAGCATTGTGACGTCACAAGCTGAAGTCCTTGAAAAAAAATGTTAAAAATAAAAAAATGTAAATTTGTAAAGATTACACACCCAATAGCAGCTGCTTGTCCATTGTGAAATCACACGCTGAAGGGGGGTCAGCTCGAGCCCATCTCACAGTGGCATTCTAAATCCGCACCGCAGCGCCCCCTATAAAGCCTTCAATAAACCAGGGGGGGGGGGAGCGCTTTAAAGCATCTGTAACTTAAACAATATACGACCAAATTAAATGAAAATATCACGGCCGGTCGACCGGGAGGTTGTCGATTAAGGCTGTGCAAAAACCATGGCGCTACGGTTTACCGTTTTTCCGAAATCACTGTTACGTACACGAAGCATGAAACATACGTAACATATATTCATAAGATCTGAGTTTTAGTAGTATACTAGCACAAGTGTGCCCGTTCAAAGCGGGCCCGTTGGGCCCGACCCCAGCCCCACTCTTACTCTCCAAGTGTGCCCGTTGGGCCCGTCCTCCTGATCTGTCAAGTGACTTGCAATAACAAAAAAAAAAACTTTAAAACAATCTGTGCTTTTTTGGAAACATTTCGAAACAATGTAGCCGCTCACAAGCTGAAGACTAAATCCCCACCGCAGCGCCCCCCTTCTGTCAAACCTTCGATAAATCAGGGGGGGCAGCGCTTTAAAACGTCTGTAACTTAAAAAACATGCGACCAAATTAAATGAAAATATCGCGGCCGGTCAGCCGGGAGGTTGGTGATCAAGGCGGTGCAAAAACCGTGGCGCGACGGTTTACCGTTTTGCCGAAATCACTGATAACTACTCAAACCCAGGATACAAATATATTCATATAGAAGATCTGAGTTTTAATAGTATACTAGCACAAGTGTGCCCGTTGGGCCCGTCCTCGTAGGGTTTCCATTGTAACCGGGAGGGGAGTGGGGGGGAGGGAAGGGGGAGGGAGGGAGGAAGTGAGGGGGAGGGAGGGGGGGAGGGGGAGGGGGAGGGAGGGGGGAGGGAGGAGGGGAGGGGAGGGGGGAGGGGAGGGGGAGGGGGAGGGAGGGGGGAGGGAGGAGGGGAGGGGAGGGGGGAGGGAGAGAGGATGGAGGGGGGTAGGGGGGGGGAAAGGGGGAGGGAGGGGTCCTCCCCTTTTCCCAGTACCCCGCTTTCCCCGTTAGGACCGTCCTCGTAGGGTTTCCATTGTTACCGGGAGGAGGGGAGGGAAGGAAGGGGGAGGGAGGGAGGGAAGGGGGAGGGAGGGAGGAGGGAGGTGTGGAGGGAGGAGGGGAGGGGGAGGGGGGAAGGGGGGAGGGAGAGGGGAGGGAGGGGGGTAGGGGGGAGGGAGGGGGGAGGGAAGGGGGGAAGGGGGAGGGAGAGGGACCTCCCCTTTTCCCAGTACCCCTCTTTCCCCGTTGGGCCCGTCCTCGTAGGGTTTCCATTGTAACCGGGAGGGGAGTGGGGGGGAGGGAAGGGAGGAGGGAGGTGTGGAGGGGGAGAGGAGGGGGAGGGAGGGGGGAGGGGAGGGGGGAAGGGGGAGAGGGGGGAGGGGAGAGAGGGGGGAGGGGAGGGAGGGGTGAGGGGAGGGAGGGGGAGGGGAGGGAGGGGGGAGGGGAGGGAGGGGGAGGGGAGTGAGGGGGGAGGGGAGGGAGGGGGAGGGGAGGGAGGGGGACCTCCCCTTTTCCCAGTACCCCTCTTTCCCCGTTGGGCCCGTCCCCGTAGGGTTTCCATTGTAACTGGGAGGCGGGGAGGGAGGGGGATAGAGGGGGGGAGGAGAGGGGGGAAGGGGTAGGAGGGGAGGGGGGAAGGGGTGGGAGGGGAGGGGGAAGGGGGGAGTTGGAGGGAGGGGGGAGGTAGGGGGAGGGAGGGGGGAGGGGAGGGGGGAAGTGAGGGGTTGAGGGGGGAAGGGGGACCTCCCCTTTCTTTTTTCGAAACACTTGCCCCGGTGGGAAGGGGGGAGTTGGAGGGAGGGGGGAGGGAGGGGGGAGGGGAGGGGGGATGGAGGGGTTGAGGGGGGAAGGGGGACCTCCCCTTTCTTTTTTCGAAACACTTGCCCCGGTGGCCCACGAGCATAGGGGCCCCATGCTGATCTGTGTATGTTAAATGACTTGCAATAAAAAACACAACTTTAAAAAACAATCAGTTTCCTTTCGCTACAATGTAGCACAAGCATTGTGACGTCACAAGCTGAAGACCTTTGAAAAAAAAGGTTAAAAATAAAAAGATGTAAATTTGTAAAGAGCAGACACCCAATAGCAGCTGCTTGTCCATTGTGACATCACACGCTGAAGACTAAATCCGCACCGCAGCGCCCTCTATAGAAACTTCAATATGGGGGGGGCAGCGCTTTAAAACCTCTGTAACTTTAAAAACATACGAACAAATTAAATGAAAATATCGCGGCCGGTCAGCCGGGAGGTTGGTGATCAAGGCGGTGCAAAAACCGTGGCGCCACGGTTTACCGTTTTGCCGGAATCACTGATATATACACAAATCCTGATACAAACCTACAAGATCTGAGTTTTAATAGTATATACAAGCACAAGTGTGCCCGTTGGGCCCGTCCTCGTAGGGTTTCCATTGTAACCGGAAGGATGGGAGGGAGGGAATGGGGAGGGAGGGGGGGAGGGGAGTGTGGAGTGGAGGGGGGAGGGGAGGGGGAAGGGGGGGTGGGGGATGGGGAGGGAGAGGGGAGGGAGGGGGGTGGGAGGGAGGGTCTATTTTACTTTAAAATAAACAGCGTTCTTTTTTGAAAAGGAAATAAACTTATCTATAGAGCATCAGCTTTTTTAAAATAAATAAAATCAAACTTAATGAAAATCACATTCCTCATTTTAAATAAATGTCTTTGTTATAAATGAAATCAAACAGCGGGAGAGGCGACGGCGACTACACCTCCCGGCGGTCAGCGCTGCTGGGACGGGAGGGAGGGAGGGATGAGGGAGGGAGGAGAGTGGGGAGGGAGGGGGACCTCCCCTTTTCCCAGTACTCTTCTTTCCCAAACCACCCAGCCCCCTGTTGTCCCCCTCCCCAGTCCCCATTCTCAGACCCCCCCCATTCTCTCTCCCCCAGATACACTCTTACTCTCCGCCCCCCCTTTCCCCAGCACACCCCTTTCCCCGTTGGGCCCGTCCTCGTAGGGTTTCCATTGTAACCGTGAGGCAGGGAGGGAGGGGGGAGGGAGGGAGGAGGGAGGTGTGGAGGGGGAGGGAGGGGGGGAGGGGAGGGGGAGGGGGGAAGGGGGAGGGAGGGGGGAGGGAGAGGGGGAGGGGTGGGGGGAAGGAGGGAGGGAGGGAGGGTGGAAGGGGGAGGGAGGGGGACCTCCCCTTTTCCCAGTACCCCTCTTTCCCCGTTGGGCACGTATCGTAGGGTTTCCATTGTAACCGGGAGGAGGGGAGGGAGGGAAGGGGGAGGGAGGGAGGAGGGAGGTGTGGATGGAGGAGGGGAGGGGGAGGGAGGGGGGAAGGGAGGGGAGAGGGAGAGGGGTAGGGGGGAGGGGGAGGGAGGAGGGAGGGGAGGGGGGAAGGGGGGAGGGAGGGGGACATCCCCTTTTCCCAGTACCCCTCTTTCCCCGTTGGGCCCGTCCTCGTAGGGTTTCCATTGTAACCGGGAGGAGGGGAGGGATGGAAGGGGGAGGGAGGTGTGGAGGGAGGAGGGGAGGGGGAGGGAGGGGAGGGGTGGGGAAGGGGAGGGAGAGGGGAGGGAGGGGGTTAGGGGGGAGGGGGAGGGAGGGGGAGGGGAGGGGAGTGGGGGAGGGGGAAGGGGGGAGGGGGGAGGGTGAGGGGTAGGGGGGGAGGGGGAAGGGGGGAGGGAGGGGTACCTCCACTTTTCCCAGTACCCCTCTTTCCCCGTTGGGCCCGTCCTCGTAAGGTTTCCATTGTAACCGGGAGGAGGGGAGGGAGGGAAGGGGGAGGGAGGGAGGAGGGATGTGTGGAGGGAGGAGGGGAGGGGGGAGGGGGAAGGGGGGAGGGAGGGGGGTAGGGGGGAGGGAGGGGGGTAGGGGGGGAGGGAGGGGGAGGGGAGGGGGGAAGGGGGAGGGAGGGGGACCTCCCCTTTTCCCAGTACCCCTCTTTCCCCGTTGGGCCCGTCCCCGTAGGGTTTCCATTGTAACTGGGAGGCGGGGAGGGAGGGGGGAGGGGAGGGGGATGGAGGGGGGGGGAGGGGAGGGGGGAAGGGGTGGGAGGGGAGGGGGGAAGGGGGGAGTTGGAGGGAAGGGGGAGGGAGGGGGGAGGGGAGGGGGGAAGGGGGGAGGGAGGGGTTGAGGGGGGAAGGGGGACCTCCCCTTTCTTTTTTCGAAACACTTGCCCCGGTGGCCCACGAGCATAGGGGCCCCATGCTGATCTGTGTATGTTAAATGACTTGCAATAAAAAACACAACTTTAAAAAACAATCAGTTGCCTTTCGCTACAATGTTGCAACCATCTCACACAAGCATTGTGACGTCACAAGCTGAAGACCTTGGAAAAAAAAGGTTAAAAAAAAAGATGTAAATTTGTAAAGAGCAGACACCCAATAGCAGCTGCTTGTCCATTGTGACATCACACGCTGAAGACTAAATCCGCACCGCAGCGCCCTCTATAGAAACTTCAATATGGGGGGGGGGGGGCAGCGCTTTAAAACCTCTGTAACTTTAAAAACATACGAACAAATTAAATGAAAATATCGCGGCCGGTCAGCCGGGAGGTTGGTGATCAAGGCGGTGCAAAAACCGTGGCGTCACGGTTTACCGTTTTGCCGGAATCACTGATATATACACAAATCCTGATACAAACCTGCAAGATCTGAGTTTTAATAGTATACTAGCACAAGTGTGCCCGTTGGGCCCGTCCTCGTAGGGTTTCCATTGTAACCGGGAGGATGGGAGGGAGGGAAGTGGGAGGGAGGGTGGAGTGGAGGGGGGAGGGGAGGGGGAAGGGGGGGAGGGGGATGGGGAGGGAGAGGGGAGGGAGGGGGGTGGGGGGGAGGGTCTATTTTACTTTAAAATAAACAGCGTTCTTTGTTGAAAAGGAAATAAACTTATCTATAGAGCATCAGCTTTTTTAAAATAAATAAAATCAAACTTAATGAAAATCACATTCCTCATTTTAAATAAATGTCTTTGTTATAAATGAAATCAAACAGCGGGAGAGGCGACGGCAACTACACCTCCCGGCGGTCAGCGCTGCTGGGACGGGAGGGAGGGAGGGATGAGGGAGGGAGGAGAGTGGGGAGGGAGGGGTACCTCCCCTTTTCCCAGTACTCTTCTTTCCCAAACCACCAAGCCCCCTGTTGTCCCCCTCCCCAGTCCCCATTCTCAGACCCCCCCATTCTCTCTCCCCCAGATACACTCTTACTCTCCCCCCCCCCTTTCCCCAGCACACCCCTTTCCCCGTTGGGCCCGTCCTCGTAGGGTTTCCATTGTAACCGTGAGGCAGGGAGGGAGGGGGGAGGGAGGGAAGAGGGAGTTGTGGAGGGAGGAGGGGAGGGGGAGGGAGGGGGAGGGGGGAAGGGGGGGAGGTGGAGGGAGGGGGGAGGGAGAGGGGGAGGGGTGGGGGGAAGGGGGGAGGGAGGGAGGGTGGAAGGGGGAGGGAGGGGGACCTCCCCTTTTCCCAGTACCCCTCTTTCCCCGTTGTGCCCGTCCTCGTAAGGTTTCCATTGTAACCGGGAGGGGAGTGGGGGGGAGGGAAGGGAGGAGGGAGGTGTGGAGGGGGGAGGGGAGGGAAGGGGGGGAGGGGAGGGGGGAAGGGGGGGAGGTGGAGGGAGGGGGGGAGGGGGAGGGAGGGGGACCTCCCATTTTCCCAGTACCCCTCTTTCCCCGTTGGGCCCGTCCTCGTAGGGTTTCCATTGTAACCGGGAGGCGGGGAGGGAGGGGGGAGGGAGGGAGGAGGGAGGTGTGGAGGGAGGAGGGGTGGGAAGGGGGAGGGGAGGGGGGAAGGGGAGGGGGGAAGAGGGGGAGGTGGAGGGAGAGGGGAGGGAGGGGGGAAGGGAGGAGGGAGGGGGACCTCCCCTTTTCCCAGTACCCCTCTTTCCCCGTTGGGCCCGTCCTCGTAGGGTTTCCATTGTAACCGGGAGGTGGGGAGGGAGGGGGGAGGGATGGAGGAGGGGAGGGGGATGGAGGGGGGGAGGGGAGGGGGTGGGAGGGGAAGGGGGAGGGGGAAGGGGGGAGGTGGAGGGAAGGGGAGGGAGGGGAGAGGGAGGGGGAAGGGGGGAGGGAGGGGGACCTCTCCTTTTCCCAGTACCCCTCTTTCCCCGTTGGGCCCGTCCTCGTAGGGTTTCCATTGTAACCGGGAGGGGAGTGGGGGGGAGGGAAGGGAGGGAGGAGGGAGGGAGGGGGGGAGGGGAGGGGGGAAGGTGGAGGGAGGGGGACCACCCCTTTTCCCAGTACCCCTCTTTCCCCTTTGGGTCCGTCCCCGTAGGGTTTCCATTGTAACTGGAAGGGGGGGAGGGAGGGTGGAAGGGTGGAGGGAGGGGGGTGTAGTGGGGAGGGAGTTGGGGAGGGGGGGAGGGAGTGGGGATGAAGGAAGGGGGAGGAAGGGGTTGAGGGGGGAAGGGGGACGGGGTCCCAAACCACCAAGCCCCCTCTGCAACGACCCCTGTTGTCCCCCTCCCCACTTGCCCCGGTGGCCCACGAGCATAGGGGCCCCATGCTGATCTGTGTATGTTAAGTGACTTGCAATAAAAAACACAACTTTAAAAAACAATCAGCTGCTTTTCGCAACAATGTTGAACCCATCTCACACAAGCATTGTGACGTCACAAGCTGAAGACCTTGAAAAAAAAGGTTAAAAATAAAAAGATGTAAATTTGTAAAGAGTAGACACCCAATAGCAGCTGCTTGTCCATTGTGACATCACACGCTGAAGGGGGGGGGAAGGGGGGTCAGCTCGAGCTCATCTCACAAGGGCATTGTGACATCACACGCTGAAGACTAAATCCGCACCGCAGCGCCCCCCTGAAAAGGGGGGGGTGCAGCGCTTTAAAACCTCTGTAACTTAAAAAATACGCGACCAAATTAAGTGAAAATATCACGGCCGCGAGATTGGCGATTGAGGCGGTGCGAAAACCGTGGCGCTACGATTCGCCTTTTTTCCGCAATCGATGTTACGTACGGTTCAGGTCATTCCCAAAAATTTACACAAGATCTGAGTTTTAATAGTATATAGATAGATAGACTAGGCCAAGTGCGCCCGTTGTGCCCGTCCTCGTAGTGTTTCCATTGTAACCGGGAGGGGGGAGGGAGTGGGGGAGGGAGGGATGGAGGGAAGGGGGGAGGGGGGGAGTTAGGGGGAGTTAGGGGGGAGGGGTGAGGGTGGGAGAGTGCAGGGAGGTGGGGAGGGAGTGGGGAAGGAGTTTGGGAGGGAGGGGGATGAGGGTTTGGAGGGAGTGGGGATGGAGGTGGGAAGGAGGGGGGAGGAAGGGGTTGAGAGGGGAAGGTGGACCTCCCCTTTTTCCCAGTACCCCTCTTTCCCCACCACCAAGCCCCATCCGCAACGACCCATGTTGTTCCCCTCCCCAGACCCCCCATTTCCCCAACAGACCCCTTTCCCCTACTCTCTCTTGCCCCCAGCACCAACTCCCCACCCCCGCTCTCCATGTCCGTCTTAACGCATGGGCCTGATGGGCACTTGCCCCGTGGGCCCACGAGCATAGGAGCCCCATGCTGATATGTGTATGTTAAGTGACTTGCAATAAAAAACACTACTTTAAAACAATAAGTGCATTTTTCGCAACATTTCTTTCATTAAGGGCTTTTCACAGCGATCTGTAAGTGCTTTTCGCAACAATGTAGCACCCATCTCACAGGGGCATTGTGACGTCACACGCTGAAGACCTTGAAAAAACGGTTAGAAATAAAATGTTTTAACTTTAAAACCTTTGTAACACAATAGCAGCTGCTTGTCCATTGTGAAGTCACACGCTGAATACCGCGGGGGACGGGGGGGGGGGGGGGGACGGGGGGGTCAACTCGAGCTCATTTCACATGGGCATTGTGACGTTACACGCTGAAGGCCTTCAATAAAAGGCTTAGAAAAAAACCGTTTAAAAGTTAGAACCTCTGTAACTTAAAAATTAAACGACCAAATTAAATAAAAATATCATTTTCCAGCAGCGTTCAGCGTGTTGATTAAGGTGGTGCAACAATTGTGGCGCTACGGTTCACCGTTTTGACGAAATCAGCTGAAATCACTGTTATTTATAAACATACATAGAAATACATTCATACACAAGATCTAAGTTTTAGTAGTATACTAGTGTGCCCATTCCCACACCCCCATTCTCTCCTCCCCCAACCGCAATCTTACTCTCCCCACCCCCCCTTCCCCACGACCT
>NC_135960.1:75435993-75448493 GCF_053455715.1 Rhinoraja longicauda | reverse complement strand
CACCCCATTGCACACGTTGGACTTTGTTTAAAAAAAATGATGCGCCACAATAAAGCTACAATAAGAACTTCCCCCCACTGCCTCCAAACTCATAGTTCCCCAGTTCCGCACGGCCCGATCCTACCTCCTACCCAAAATCCATAAACAGAACTGTCCCGGCAGACCCATTGTCTCTGCCTGCTCATGCCCCACCGAACTTATCTCCATCTACCTCGACTCCATCCTATCCCCCTGGTTAAATCCCTCCCCACCTACGTCCACGACTCCTCACACGCCCTCCATCTCCTCGATAACTTCCGGTTCCCAGGCCCACACTCCCTCATCTTTACCATGGATGTCCAGTCACTCTACACTTCCATCCCCCACAAGGATGGTCTCTAAGCCATCCGTTTCTTCCTCGACCGCAGAACCAGCCAATCCCCATCTAGCAACACGCTCCTCCACCTAGCAGAGCTGGTTCTTCCCCTCAACTATTTCTCCTTTGACTCCTCCCACTTCCTCCAAACCAGAGGCGTAGCTATGGGCACTCGCATGGGCCCTAGTTACGCCTTCCTCTTTGTCGGGTACGTCGGACAATCCCTGTTCCGGGCGTGCACCGGCCCAATCCCCGAACTCTACCTCCGCTACATCGACAACTGCATTGGTGCTACCTCTTGTACCCATGCAGAACTCACTAACTTCATACACTTCACCTCCAATTTCCATCTTGCCCTTAAATATACCTGGACTATCTCCGACATCTCCCTCCCGTTTCTGGACCTCGCCATCTCCATCACAGGAGACAGACTAGTGACGGACATTTACTACAAACCCACCGACTCGCACAGCTATCTGGACTACCCTTCTTCCCACCCGGTCCCCTGTAAAAAGTCTATCCCCTACTCCCAATACCTCCGTCTACGCCGCATCTGCGCCCGGGATGAGGTGTTTCACTCTAGGACTTCAGAGATGTCCTCGTTCTTCAGGAAACGGGGCTTCGCCTCCTCCATTGTAGACGAGGCTCTCACTAGGGTCTTCATCCCGCAGCTCCGCTCTTGCTCCCCCACTCGCAACAAGGACAGAATCTCCCTCGTTATCACCTTCCACCCCACCAGCCAGAGGATCCAACGAATCATCCACCAACATTTCCGTCACCTACAACGGGACCCCACGATTGGTCATATCTTCCCATCCCCTCCCCTCTCTGCGTTCCGCAGAGACCGTTCCCTTCGTAACTCCCTGGTCCACTCGTCCCTTCCTACCCAAACCACCCTAACCCCGGGCACTTTCCCCTGCAACCGCACGAGATGCAACACCTGTCCGTTTACCTTTCCCCTCAACTCCATCCAAGGACCCAAACAGTCTTTCCAGGTGAGACAGAGGATCACCTGCACCTCCTCCAACCTCATCTATTGTATCCACTGCTCTAGATGTCAACTTATTTACATCGGCGAAACCAAGCGCAGGCTCGGCGATCCCTTTGCTGAACACCTGCTCTCGGTCCGCATTAATCAAACTGATCTCCCGGTGGCCGAGCACTTCAACTCCCCCTCCCATTCCCAGTCTTACATTTCTGTCATGGGCCTCCTCCAGTGCCATAGTGAGGCCCACCGGAAATTGGAGGAACAGCACCTCATATTTCGCCTGGGTAGTTTGCAGCCCAGTGGTATGAACATCGACTTCTCCAACTTTAGATAGTTCCTCTGTCCCTCCCGTCCCCTCCTCCCTCCCAGATCTCCCTCTATCTTCCTGTCTCCACCTATATCCTTCCTTTGTCCCGACCCCCTGACATCAGTCTGAAGAAGGGTCTCGACCCGAAACGTCACCCATTCCTTCTCTCCCGAGATGCCGCCTGACCTGCTGAGTTACTCCATCATTTTGTGAATAAAAACCTTCCATTTGTACTAGCATCTGCAGTTATCTTCTTATACAATAAGAACTGTATTCTGCACTCTCTATCGCTCTCCAATGTCATAGTGTCACACATTAAGGGAATAGACCCTTCGACCCAGTTTGCCCATGCCGACCAATGTGCCCCATTTACAGTACTTCCACTTAGAGCGTTTGGCCAAAATCACACGAAACATTTTCTATCCATGCACCTGTCCAAATGTCTTTTAAATACTGCCATAGCTTCTGCATCCACGACGCCCCTTCGGCAGCTCATTCGATATACCCACCACCCTCTCTGCAAATCCATATTCCCACCACCGCCTGTGTGAATCATTAGACCCAGCACCCGCTGCCCTCTCGTTTGAACTGATTGTATCTGACCAGTTGGGATAGCATAAAAAAACAAAGGAATTTAATGTTCGTCGGTACATGTGACAATAATGAACATAACACAAAAGCTAAAACGCCATGCGCCTTATTTCTTAATGATAGCTTGAAAGTTAGATAGCTTGAACGCACGACAGGTGGGTGGCGAGATAGCAGGATCTTTGGATGGCAAAATAGTTAACTAGTTATGCAGGCAGCTGTCCTCTCTGTGGAGTGCGCTCTCTCGCTCGGTCGTTCTCCATGGGCAGTGTGAAAGGGAGAACGCGAGAGACCTTGTTCGATTTAGCTAGATAGCTATCAAACTCTCTCGCTAGAATCGCTATCAAACTCACGAGCTGTCTGGCTCGTGAGCTACATACAGATATGGCTGGCTAGCTGTCTAGCTACCTAGCAATCTAGCAAAGCACCTATCAAGCTCTCTAGCTATCTAGATAGATAACCTGCTATCTGGTCGTCAAATCTGTTGGCTTGCAGTATAGTCATCTAGTTATCTATCAATCTACTCATCAGGCTAGTTAGCGACTTAGCTATGGAGCTACCGAAATATCTAGCTCTGTAGCTATGAATGCAGCTATCTCGAGAGCTAGATTGCTAGCCAGCAGGATAGACTGCCAGATAGTGTGTAAGCTATTCCAATAGCAAGATAGCGAGGTACCTAGATAGCCAGTTACGTGCGAGAAAGATAGTTAGATAGAAAACTAGATAGCAAGATAGCTAGCTCGCTAGACAGGCAGCTATCCGAGGGATGCACTCTATCTCGCTCATGTTAGATTTAGCTAGATATATCGCTACCTAGCAAGGTACATAGCCAGATAATTAGATCGCTAAATGGCTATATGTATAGATAATTAGCTACGGTGGCAAGATGGCTTTATGACTATGTCGCTGGAAAGCTAGATGTTTGGACGGTTCGAAAGCTAGCTGGCTATTTATACAGCTGCATAGATCGCGACATCACTATATAGCCACGTAGTTATTTAGCCACTTATCTCTAACTATCAATCTAGCTATTTTAGCTATTTATCCGGATACCTCCGTCGTATTGCTATCTGACTATATAGTGATGTAACTATCTATCTACCTAGATAGATAGATTGGTAGCCAGCAGGAAACATAGCTTGGTTGATAGCTATATTGCCATATGGACAGCCAGATAGCGTGTTAGCTATCTAGAGAGCTAGATAGTTATGTAAATAGCTAGCTATTTTGGATCGCAAGACCTGCAGTTCCTTCCCACACTAACTATCGAACTATCTGGCTTTTTAGCTATCTGGTTATTTATTTAGCTATCTAGTTATCAAACTGGCTTGGTTTGATAGCTATCCAGCTATTTAGCTATGTATCCAGCCACCTATGTAGCAATCTAGTTATCGAGCTATCTGTATATCCAGCTAAATAGATCAGTCTGAAGAAGGGTCTCGACACGAAACCTCACCCATTCATTCCCTCCAGGGATGCTGCCTGTCCCGCTGAGCTACTCCGGTATTTTGTGTCTACATTAGCTAGATAATTAGATAGCACGCTAGCCTGCCAGTTAGATAGATGGATAACGAGATAGGTAGATTGCCAGCCAGTAAAATAGGTAACTGGGTGGCTAGATATCAGGATATCTAGATAGCCAAAATAGCTAGCTAGCTCGCCGGCTCTCTAAGGTATGCGCTCTCTCTCTCTCTCTCGATCGCTCTATGTGAACCGCATGAGAGACAGATATTTAGCTAAATCTCGCTAGAACTCTAGACAGCCAGATACAGTAGATGAGGTTGGAGGAGGTGCAAGTGAACATCTGTCTCACCTGAAAAGACTATCGGTGTCCTTGGATGGAGTCCAGAAGGGAGGTAAAGGGAGAGGTGTTGCAACTCCTGCGGTTGCATGGGTAAGTACCTGGGGAGGGGGTGGTCTTGGTGGGATGGGACGAGTTGACAAGGGAGTTGCGGAGGGAACTGTCTCTGCAAAAAGGAGAAAGGGGTGGAGATGGGAAGATTAGCCAGTAGTGGGATCCTTTTGGAGGTGGCGAAAATGTTGGAGGATTATATGCTGTATGCGACGGCTGATGGGGCGGAAGGCGAGGTCAAGGGAGATTCTGTTCTTGCTGCGATTCGGGGGAGGATGCAAGAGCGCAACTGCGGAATATCGAGGTGACCGTACAGAAAGTCTCATCTCTAATGGAAGAGGGAAAGCTCCATTTCCTAAAGAATGATTACATCTCCCAGACATCACCACATAGACCGTTTCCTCCGCAATTCCCTGGTCAACTGTTTCCTTTCCACCCAAACTACCCAAACCCCAGGAACTATTCCCTGCAACAGCAGGAGATGCAACACCTGTCCCACTACTTCCCCCCTCGATTCCATCCAAAGACCCCGGCAGTCTTTTCAGGTGAGGCAGAGGTTCACTTGCACCCCTTTCAACCTCATCCACTGTATCCGCTGTTCCAGTTGTCAACTCCTGTACATTGACGAGACGAAGCCCAGGCTCGGCGATCGTTTCGTTGGCACTTCCGCTCATACCGCCTTAACTTTCCTGATCTCCCGGTTGCTCAACACTTTAACTGCTCCTTCCATTCCCGAACTGACATTTATGTCCTGAGCCTCCTCCATTCTCAGAATGAGGCCCAGCGCAAATTGGAGGAACAGCACCTCATATTTAGTTTGGGTAGCTTGCACCCCAGCGGGATGAACATTGACTTCTCTAACTTCAAATAGCCCATGCTTTCCCTCTCTCTCCATACCCTCCCCTTCTCAGTTCTCCCAACCATCTTGGTGTCTCCGACTATATTCTATCTCCGTCCCGCCCAATCCCTTGACATCAGTCTGAAGAAGGGTCTCGACACGAAACCTCACCCATTCGTTCTCTCCAGAGATGCTGCTTGTCGTGCTGAGATATTCCAGCATTTTGTGTGTACCTTCGATTTAAACGAGCATCTGGAGTTCTTTCATATACATCCTAGATAGCTAGTTCGACCACCCCATCGCTAGGTAGCTAAAAAATCCATGCAGCTAGCCAGCCTGATATCGAGATAGCTTTGTATCCAGATCGCCAAAGAATTGAAACGATTTAGCTGGCTAGATAGCTAGTCAGATAGCTACATAAATATATTGGGAGCTACAGATCTAGATGGCCAGACAGCCACATATCTAAAAGGCTAGGTATCAAGATAGCTAGATAGCTAGGCTGATAGCAAGTAAGCTGGAAAACTAGATAGCTAGACTGCGTCGGGAATCGCACTCCTGCGCACATTTTCTCATGAAATTTGTCAAATTTGTGATGTCGTCGTTCAGGTCCATTGTCCAATTCTTGAATAGCGACCAGTGTTACATAGAGCTCCAGGGGCTAGCGGAATCAAGGGATATGGGAGAAGGCAGGCACAGGTTACTGATTGTGGATGATCAGCCATGATCATCCTGATTGGCGGTGCTGGCTCGAAGGGCCAAAGGGCCTCCTCCTGCAACTATTTTCTATGTTTTCTATGTCTGTAGACTCCTTGCAATCCCGAGTCAGTAATGAGTTCATAAGTTCATACGTCATTTGAGTAAGTCACTCGGTTCACCGAGCCTGCTCCACCATTCCATTATGGCTGCCCTATCTTTCCCACTGAAACTCAACCCAAACTTTGACACTCTTAATAATTACGAGCCTATTTGTCCCTGCTTTTAAATTATCCAATGACGGCCTCAACATCCGTCTGCGCCAGAATTCCACAGATTCTTCACCTTCTATGTTACTTGCGAGCGGCACCTTCCTTGTATGTGTACATACTTGGCCAATAAACCTATTCCTCATTCATTCATTCATTCATTCATTCATTCATTCATTCATTCATTCATTCATTCATTCATTCATTCATTCATTCATTCATTCATTCATTCATTCATTCATTTGTGGCGCATTTGTGGACGAATGAATACGTTTGCTCGACCAGTCAAGTCTGCCAGAGTGAAATCGCGCCCAGAACCTCGTCCTTTATAACCGTAGCAAAGGGCCGCCCCCCTGGACCGGTCCATTCCCGTGCCGTGGGGTCGGTAGTGGTATTGTCCGACCCTTGGGAGCCGCCACAGGACCCCCCCCCTAGAACCGGAGGCACGAAACGCACTGGTGGTCGACCGGACCGCGTACGACGGCAGAGGCACAGTTGGAGGGACAGATGGAGGGACAGGTGGTGGGACCCGCAAAGGGGGGCGACCCGGTGGCCGAGGCTGGGCAACCCGCACCGGTTGGTCGATGTACAAGTGGGCCGACTTCAAGCGGTCAATTGACACGGCCTCCGGCCGGCCCCCCATGTCCAAGCAAAGGTTGTCTGCCCGTGCTGCAGCACCCGGTACCGGCCCTCATACGGCCTCTGGATTGGCGTCCGGTAGGCGACACGGCGCAGGAACGCAAAGGCGCAGTCCCGGAGGGCCGATGGCACGTAAGGGCGGAATGTCCCATGGCGGGACGTCGGCACAGGTGCGAGCTTGCCAACTCGCTCTCCAAGGCGCTGTAGGGTGGATGAGGGCGGTTCCTCCCGCCCCGGCAACGAGGGCACGAACTCCCCGGGCCTCGTGAGCGGCGACCCGTACACGAGCTCCTCTGAAGATGAGGCCAAGTCCTCCTTAGGCGCAGTCCGGATGCCTAGCAATACCCATGGTTATTCATCCATCCAGTCCGGGCCTGAGAGGCGCGTCTTCAGCGCTGCCTTCAGCCTCTCCACCAGGCCGTTTGCCTGCGCGTGATAGGCGTGGTGTGGTGCAGCCGCTCACCCAACAGGTCAGCCATGGCCGCCCACAGCTCAGAGGTGAACTGTGGCCCCCGATCCGACGAGATGTCCACCGGCACCCCAAAGCGAGCAATCCAGTGCGCGGACAACGCACGAGCGCATGTAGCTGTGGATGTACCGGCCAGCGGCATGGCCTCCGGCAACGGTGTGAAGCGGTCCACCACCTTGCGGAGGTGGGTGATGCCCCGGGACGGCGGGAGAGGGCCCACAATGCCCACGTGCAGGTGGTCGAAACGCCGGCGGGGTAGACCGATCTCCTGTAGTGGCGCCCGGTCGTGACGTTGGTTCTTCGCCGTCTCGCAAGGAATGCAGGTGCGAGCCGAGTGGCCAACCTGCTTGCGCAGACCGTGCCACATGAACCGCGCAGCTACCAGTGCGGTCGTCGCCCGGATGGAGGGGTGAGCCAGCCCGTGGACCACGTCAAAATCCCTCCGGCTCCAGGCGGCAGGGACGATGGGGCGAGGCTGACCCGACGACACATCGCACAATATCATCGCTCCTCCGGGGCCGAGGGGGACATCCTCAAGGCGGAGGCCAGAGATGGAAGTCCGGTAGGCGGGCATCTCCCCGTCCGTTAGCAGGGCCTCCACCAGGGCAGAATAATCAATGCCGGGCGCCATTTCTAAAACGGTATTGACGGCGGGGCGAGACAAAGCGACGGCCACACGATTTTCCTTCCCCTCGATGAAGCGAATGGAGGTGGTGCACTCTGAAATATACGCCAACTGGCGCTGCTGTCGGGCGGACCACGGGTCGGAAACCTTTGAACGTGAGCGGCTTGTGGTCCGTGTACGCGGTGAACGGCCGACCCTCCAAGAAATAGCGAAAGTGACGTACCACCAGGTACAAAGCTAGGAGCTCACGGTCTAATGCACTATATTTCCTTTGGACGTTGTTGAGGTGCGGGCTGAAGAAGGCCAGGGGCGCCAATCCCCGTCCGTCAGTTGCTCCAGCACAGCACCAATCGCCGACTCTGAGGCGTCCACCGTTAGGGCTCTCGGGGCCGTGGGTGAACCAGCAGCACAGCCCGAACCAGGGCCTCCTTCGCGCCGTCGAAGGCTGTTACCGCTTCGTCGGTCCACACGACGTCCTTACGCCTCCCTGCCAGCAGCTCGTATAGCGGCCGCATGATGTGGGCCGCGGATGGCAGAAACCGGTGATAAACCAACACCATGCCCACGAACTCCTGCAGGCCACGCACCGATGATAGGCGGGGAAACCGGCGGACTTTGTCCGGCAGGGGAACCGCGCCTTGCGAAGTCACTCAGTGGCCGAGGAAGTCAATCGTGGCCACACCAAAGCGGCACTTGGCGAGGTTGATAGCCAACCCGTGCTCGTTGAGCCGCTGAAAGAGCTGCCGGAGGTGGGCACAGTGCTCCTGCCGCGAGCGGCTGGCTACCAAGATGTCGTCGAGGTAAACGAACAGGAAATCCAGCCCGCAACAAACGTCATCCATCAACCTTTGGAATGCCTGCGCCGCGTTTTTGAGGCCGAACGGCCTCTGTACGAACTCGTACAGTGTGAACGACGTGATGATTGCCGTCTTGGGCACATCCTCCGGGTGGACCGGGATCTGGTTATATCCCCGCACCAGATCCACTTTCGAGAATATCGTAGCCCCGGCCAAATGGGCGTTGAAGTCCTGGATGTGGGACACGTGGTATCGGTCCTCGGCGGTAGCGACATTCAGCTGCCGATAATCCCCGCAAGGTCTCCAGCCCCCGTTTGCCTTGGAGAGCATGTGGAGTGGGGACGCCCATGGGCTGTTGGAAGGGCGGACGATCCCCAAGCACTCCATCGTGCGGAACTCCTGCCGTGCCAGACGTATCTTATCGGGCGGCAGTCGGCGTGCTCGTGTGTGGAGGAGTGGGCCGGTAGTTACTATATAATGGACCACCCCGTGCTTGGGGGTCGACGACCGGAATTACGGGATCATGATGTCTGGGACTTCCGCCAGAACCAGAGCGAAATTTGAGTCCACGGACGACAGCGGTCGTGCAACGGGCTCAGCCAGACGCAACGCGATGGGCTCCATCGTAGCGGCATGGAGCAAGCGCTGCTGCCTGGCGTCCACCAGGAGGGAATGAGCCCGCAGAAGGTCGAGGAACGGCTGGGAGACTTCTGCGATTGTGAACTGCCACGTGAAATGGCAGGCGCCGAAAACGATGTGAACCGTGCGGACACCATAAGTACGAATGTGGCTCCCGTTTGCAGCGGTGAGGACGGGCCCCCGCTTCCGGGAACGAATGTCGAGCAGCGATGCGGGCAGAACGCTCAGCTCCGCCCCGGTATCCACTAGGAAGCGCCCCCCGGAGCGCCGATCCCAGGCGAAGAGGCGGTGAATCTGGCCAGCAGCCGCGGGGACTATTGGCAGCCGGCCCCGGCGTTTCCCGGGAACGTGCACGACTGGCGGCATTGTCGGGCTGCAGCACCCCATCGCTGGTGGTAATAACACCAGTGCCTCCTGCTGGCAGCTCCCCGCCCGACCGGAGAAAATCGGGCGCTGCTCGAGCGACGTTTAGCGCGCTGACTTCATTCCGTCGCGCCATCCAGAGCGCGTCCGCGCGCCGCCTGTCGTCAAAGGAGGCGTAGGTAAGCTGCAGGCGGATGTCGGCCGGCAGCAGGTGCAGGTAAGTATACTTAAACATCAGGCACGGCCTGTGCCCGTCGAGAAGCACGACCATCTCTTTCAGGAGGCTTGATGGGCGCCAGTCGCCTAGGCCTGGCATGTGGAGGAGCCTTTCAGCCCGTTCCATTCTGGTCAGTCCGTAAGTTTGGAGCAGCAGCTCCTTAAGTGCTTTATACATATCGTAATCTTTGGAATTCTGTCACAGACGGTTGTGGAAACCGTCATTTGTATTTTGAAAGTGAAGATAGACAGCTTGGTGATTTGTAAGAGTGTCGACGGGTACGGCGAGAAGGCAGGAGAATGGATTTTATTGTGAAAGATAGGTCAGCCATGATTGAATGTCGGAGTAGACTCATTGGGCCTAATACCCTAATTAAGCTGCCATGACTTATGCACTAATTGTTATGTTTAACAGTGCATCCACACACAGCGCATCTCAGTGGATGTAGAGTAGCAATACATTGTCACAGCGCCCTCCCGTGGATGAACACAAGCAGCACACTGCAGCATCCACACGCAGCGCACCTCAGTGGATGTACAGTGGCAAAATACTGCCACAGCCCTCCTGTGTATGCACATTGCAACATCGAGACACAGGAGCCCTCAATGTATGTACAATAACAGTACATCGGAGAATCAGCGTTGCTGAAGTTGGATCTTAAGGTCCCAGTGCGTATCTCACAGATCGTGGCAGCACATTTAGAGTTCTACATACACCATGTAGAATGACTGCCATATTTGATCGAGGCATTGAATATGACAATATTCATCTTTGGAGAACTTTTCTTCGGCCTGTTTTGCAGTTTTGTGTGCAGTTATGTTCGCTCTTGCACAGGGAGGACTATATATGGGCGCTTCGCAAAAGGAGCTCGAGGCGTTTACAGGAACATCGCCTGGAGCACATGAATTTATCTGGAACACCGGAGATCGGGCAGTAATCTGATAGATCGATATCAAATTATGAGAGGCACAGATAGGGTAAACCGTCAGAAGTATTTAATATTAAATATTAGAGCCCACCTCTTAGAGGTGAAAGGGATGAAGTTAAAACTAGGTGTGCGGGGAAAGCTGTTTACACAAAGGGCAGTAAGTGCCGAGAACGCAATGCCGCAGGTGGCCTTAGGTCACAACGAATAAGAGTAAAATTAGGCCATTCGGCCAATCAAGTCTTCTCCGCCATTCAATCATGGCTCATTTCTTTCCCTCCTAACCTCATTCTCCTGCCTTCTCCACAAAACTTCTGACACCTGTACTAATGAAGAATCTATCTATCTACGTCTTAAAATATCCACTGATGTGGCCGACACAGCCTTCTGTGGCAAAGAATTCAACAGATTCACCACCCTCTGACTAAATAACTTTCTCCTCATCTTCTTCACAACAAAGCGTCCTTTAATTATGAGGTAATGACCTCGAGTCCTAGACTCTCTCACTTGTGGAACCATTCTCTCCAGAACAACTCGATGCAAGCCATTCACATATCTTTTTGTTTCAATCAAGTCCACACTCATTCTTCTAAACCCACGCGAGTACAAGCCCAGTGTCAACAAACGCTCATGATAGGTTAACCTATTCTTTCCTGGGATCATTCTTGTAAACCTCATCTGGACCCTCTCCAGAGCCAGCACACACTTCCTCCGATATGGTGCCCAGAATTGCTCACAATATTCCAAATTCGCTCTTCCCAGCGCCTCAACATTATAATCCCAGTTTTTGTATACAAGCCCTCTTGAAATAATGTTAGCATTGAGTTTGCTTTCTTTACTAACGATTGAACTTGCAGATAAACTTTTTGGGAATCTTGAAACAGCAATCGCAAGTCCCTTTGCACTTCCGATTAATGGATGATGTCCCCATTTAGAAAACAGTTTACACCATTATTCCTACTATAAAAATGCATTACTCCGCAATTTGTCACACTATAATTATATCTGCCATTCCTCTTCCAACTCCCCCAACATGTCCAAGACCTGCAGAGTCCCTTCCTTCTCTACACTACCTGCCCATCCACCTATTTTCGTATCATCCGCAAACTTTGCCACAAAACCTTCAATCCCCACGTCCGAATCATTAATATAAAACGTGAAGTGTCGCGGACAGAACACTGACCCTTGCGGATCTCCACTTTTTTCCCCTCTCTCTCTCTCTCTCTCTCTCTCTCTCCTCTCTCTCTCTCTCTCTCTCTCTCTCTCTCTCTCTCTCTCTCTCTCTCTCCTCTCTCTCTCTCTCGTTCTCTCTCTCTCTCTCTCTCACTCTCTCTCTTCTCTCTCTCTCTCTCTCTCTCTCTCTCTCTCTCTCTCTCTCTCTCTCTCTCTCTCTCTCTCCTCTCTCTCTCTCTCTCTCTCTCTCTCTCAACTCTCTCTCTCTCTCTCTCATCTCTCTCTCTCTCTCTCTCTCTTCTCTCTCTCTCTCTCTCTCTCTCTCTCTCTCTCCCTCTCTCCCTCTCTCCCTCCCCTCTCTCCTCTCTCCCTCTCTCCCTCTCTCCCTCTCCCTCCCTCCTCCTCCCTCCCTCACTCCCTCCCTCCCTCCCTCCCTCCCTCCCTCCCTCCCTCCCTCCCTCTAATGTGGGCCCGGTACAACTGTAGAAGGACCTCTTTGCTCCTATACTCAACTCCTCTTGTTATGAAGGCCAACATTCCATTGGCTTTCTTCACTGCCTGCTGTACCTGCATGCTTCCTTTCAGTGACTGGTGCACCAGATCTCGTTGAACATCCCTCTTCCTAACTTGACACCATTCAGATAATAATCTGCCTTTCTATTCTTACTTCCAAAGTGAATAACCTCACACTTATCTGCATTAAACTGCAGTGGATGTGGATAGAGTGGATGTGGAGAGGAAACATGTTCCCAATGTTGGG
>NC_135960.1:75419604-75435493 GCF_053455715.1 Rhinoraja longicauda | reverse complement strand
TAAATGCGCGTAGTATAAAAAATAAAGTGGATGAGCTTGAGGCTCAGTTAGTCATGGGCAAGTATGATGTTGTAGGGATCACTGAGACATGGCTACAAGAGGACCAGGGCTGGGAACTGAATATTCAGGGGTACACAACGTATAGAAAAGACAGACAGGTGGGCAGAGGGGGTGGGGTTGCTCTGATGGTAAGGAATGATATTCATTCCCTTGCAAGGGGTGACATAGAATCAGGAGATGTTGAATCAGTATGGATAGAAATGAGAAATTGTAAGGGTAAAAAGACCCTAATGGGAGTTATCTATAGGCCCCCAAACAGTAGCCTCGACATAGGGTGCAAGTTGAATCAGGAGATAAAATTGGCGTGTCAAAAATGTAATGCTACGGTGGTTATGGGAGATTTCAACATGCAGGTAGACTGGGAAAATCAGGTTGGAAATGGACCCCAGGAAAGAGAGTTTGTAGAGTGCCTTCGAGATGGATTCTTAGAACAGCTTGTACTGGAGCCTACCAGGGAGAAGGCAATTCTGGATTTAGTGTTGTGTAATGATCCTGATCTGATAAGGGGACTAGAGGTAAAAGAGCCATTAGGAGGCAGTGATCACAACATGATAAGTTTTACTCTGCAAATGGAAAGGCAGAAGGGAAAATCGGAAGTGTCAGTATTACAGTATAGCAAAGGGGATTACAGAGGCATGTGGCAGGAGCTGGCCAAAATTGACTGGAAGGAGGCCCTAGCAGGGAAGACGGTAGAACAGCAATGGCAGGTATTCCTGGGAATAATGCAGAGGTTGCAGGATCAATTTATTCCAAAGAGGTGGAAAGACTCTAAGGGGAGTAAGAGACACCTGTGGCTGACAAGGGAAGTCAGGGACAGCATAAACATTAAGGAGAGGAAGTATAACATAGCAAAGAAGAGTGGGAAGACAGGGGATTGGGACTCTTTTAAAGAGCAACAAAAGTTAACTAAAAAGGCAATACGGGGAGAAAAGATGAGGTACGAGGGTAAACTAGCCAATAATATAAAGGAGGATAGCAAAAGTTTTTTTAGGTACGTGAAGAGGAAAAAAATTGTCAAGGCAAATGTGGGTCCCTTGAAGACAGAAGCAGGGTATTTATTATGGGGAACAAAGAAATGGCAGACGAGTTAAACCGATACTTTCGATCTGTCTTCACTGAGGAAGATACACACAATCTCCCAAATGTTCTAGGGGCCGGAGAACCTAGGGTGATGGAGGAACTGAAGGAAATCCACATTAGGCAGGAAATGGTTTTGGGTAGACTGATGGGACTGAAGGCTGATAAATCCCCAGGGCCTGGTGGTCTGCATCCCAGGGTACTTAAGGAGGTGGCTCTAGAAATAGTGGAAGCATTGGAGATCATTTTTCAATGTTCTATAAATTCAGGATCAGTTCCTGTGGATTGGAGGATAGCAAATGTTATCCCACTTTTTAAGAAAGGAGGGAGAGAGAAAACGGGTAATTATAGACCAGTTAGTTTGACATCAGTGGTGGGGAAGATGCTGGAGTCAATTATAAAAGAAGAAATTGCTGAGCATTTGGATAGCAGTAACAGGATCATTCCGAGTCAGCATGGATTTACGAAGGGGAAATCATGCTTGACAAAGCTACTGGAATTTTTTGAGGATGCAACTAGGAAAATTGACAGGGGAGAGTCAGTGGATGTGGTGTACCTCGACTTTCAGAAAGCCTTCTACAAGGTCCCACATAGGAGATTAGTGGGCAAAATTAGGGCACATGGTATTGGGGGTAGGGTACTGACATGGATAGAAAATTGGTTGACAGACAGAAAGCAAAGAGTGGGGATAAATGGGTCCCTTTCAGAATGGGAGGCAGTGATCAGTGGGGTACCGCAAGGTTCGGTGCAGGGACCCCAGCTATTTACGATATACATTAATGACTTAGACGAAGGGATTAAAAGTACCATTAGCAAATTTGCAGATGATACTAAGTTGGGGGGTAGTGTGAATTGTGAGGAAGATGCAATAAGGCTGCAGGGTGGCTTGGACAGGTTGTGTGAGTGGGCGTATACATGGCGGATGCAGTTTAATGTAGATAAGTGTGAGGTTATTCACTTTGGAAGTAAGAAAAGAAAGGCAGATTATTATCTGAATGGTGTCAAGTTAGGAGGAGGGGGAGTTCAACGAGATCTGGGTGTCCTAGTGCATCAGTCAATGAAAGGAAGCATGCAGGTTCAGCAGGCAGTGAAGAAAGCCAATGGAATGTTGGCCTTCATAACAAGAGGAGTTGAGTATAGGAGCAAAGAGATCCTTCTACAGTTGTACCGGGCCCTGGTGAGACCGCACCTGGAGTACTGTGTGCAGTTTTGTTCTCCAAATTTGAGGAAGGATATTCTTGCTATGGAGGGCGTGCAGCGTAGGTTCACTAGGTTAATTCCCGGAATGGCGGGACTGTCGTATGTTGAAAGGCTGGAGCGATTGGGCTTGTATACACTGGAATTTAGAAGGATGAGGGGGGATCTTATTGAAACATATAAGATAATTAGGGGATTGGACACATTAGAGGCAGGAAACATGTTCGCAATGTTGGGGGAGTCCAGAACAAGGGGCCACAGTTTAAGAATAAGGGATAGGCCATTTAGAACGGAGATGAGGAAGAACTTTTTCAGTCAGAGAGTGGTGAAGGTGTGGAATTCTCTGCCTCAGAAGGCAGTGGAGGCCAGTTCGTTGGATGCTTTGTTGAGAGAGCTGGATAGAGCTCTTAAGGATAGCGGAGTGAGGGGGTATGGGGAGAAGGCAGGAACGGGGTACTGATTGAGAGTGATCAGCCATGATCGCAATGAATGGCGGTGCTGGCTCGAAGGGCTAAATGGCCTACTCCTGCACCTATTGTCTATTGTCTGTTGAATGGCGGTGCTGGCTCGAAGCGCCGAAATGCCTACTCCTGCACCTATTTTCTATATATCGTGCGGGAAATTATTCAAATGCCGGAAAATGGGAATAGTTCAGATGAAGTGAAATGCACGATCCCTCCCCATGAAACACGGCAACCTGTCCCTGACATTTGCGGCAAGTGCAGCACTAACAAACTGCTTTTAACCGGCCTGACATCTGTTTGGATATTTAGTTACCACTAAACTCTAGCGTTGAAGTCAGAGGAAATAAACATCAACAGGTGTCCACGTTGCTCAAAGATGCAGATTAAGCAGAAAAAAATCACATAATTGCCTGTCATATATATTGATCATGTTTAATGACAGTCCCTGATCATTGAATTGTTCATTTCAAATTCTACCCCCTCATTCTCTCCATCCACTTTATAATACATTTACAGTAATAAATTAAGCTAAACTAATATTTCATCCCCACTCTCCCCTCTCTCTTTCTCCCATCCCTCTATCTTTCTTTCTCTCCCCCTCTATCTCCCCCCACTCTCTCTTAATCTCCCTTACGTCTCCCCCTCTCTCAACCATCTCTCTCCCTCTTTCTCTCCTCCCTCTCTCTGTGCCCCCCCTCTCTCTCTATCCCCCTCGATCTGTTCTGAAACACCACCACCCATCCAGTGTAGAAGTTGTCCATCGTGGAGACTCTGGATTAAGGGGGGATGAGATGGTGTTTTTTTGTGGATACGGAGAGGAAACTGCCTTTTTGTTGTCCCCCGCTGGGAACAGGAGGCAAAATTCGGCCATCTTCAAACAGGACCCAAGCTCTTGCCCACCTCTTCCTGTTTCACCTTTTCCCGTTTTACTTCAGAGATACAGCGCGGAAATAGGCCCTTCGGCCCACCGAATCCGTTCCGACTAGCAATCGCTCGTTCACGCAATTAATAATTTTCAGATACGGCGCGGAAACTAAACGGATATATGATACACTCACCCCTCTCTCTCTTCCCTTCTCTCTCACACACTCAGCTTTTCTCACTCTATCCTATCTTTTAACCAAATATTCTAAATTAATTAAAGAACTCTCGGGGCTAGCGGAATCAAGGAATATGGGGAGAAGCAGGCACAGGTTACTGATTGTGGATGATCAGCCATAGTCACAATGAATGGCGGTGCTGGCTCGAAGGGCCAAATGTCCTCCTCCTGCACCTATTTTCTACGTTTCTGTGTTTCAAAACTAAAAATAATCTCTCCCCTTTCTCTTCACCCTTCTCTAATATATTATAATTAATCTACAATATTAAACTAATATATGATACCCTCTCTCTCATTCCATTTTATAATACATTGAACAATAAATTAAACTAATATTTGTTAGCCACGCTCTCTCCCTCCCCGTTCTTTTCCCTCACACACTCTCCCCTCTTTCACTCCCTCTCTTTCCCTCTCCCCTCCATTTTTTAATATTACATTTACAAAAAAACATTAAACTAAACTAATATTTGATTCCATGCTCACCCCTCTCTCCCTCCCCTCACTCCCCGTCTCCCTTCTCTCTCTCTTCCTCTCCCCTCTCTCCCCCCTCTGTCCTTCCCCCCTCTCTCTACCCCCTCTCTCTCTCCCTCTCAACTATCTCTCTCCCTCTCTCACTACACCCTCTCTCACCCTCTCTCTCTCTGCCCTCTCTCTCTTTCTCACACCCTCACCTCTCTCCCCCCTCGCTCTTTCCCCGACTCTCTCCCTCTTTTCAAGAGCGAGTCATATATAGCTCTTAGGGCTAACGGAATAAAGCTGCATGGGGAAAAAGCAGGAATTGGGTACTGATTTAGGATGATCAGCCATGATCATGTTGAATGGCGGTGCTGGCGCAAAAGGCCAAATGGCCGACTCCTGCAACTATTTTCTATGTTTATATGTTTCTGAAATGTTTCTAAATCACTGTGGACGGCCCAGACGGGTGAATTGGTCATTAACTCTGACCTATTTTGCTGTCAAGTCTGTGGATTTGAATTAACATCTGCCTGTCAACTGTTCTGAAGTTGTTCAATAAAAAATAAACTGCAAATTGAACAGAACCTCGCCTTGTGTTCACCGGCTGGAACTAATATTCCCCACTGGGTGAATGGCACAGCACAATTACTCAACTCTCCCTATCTCAGATTTGAAGCTGCATTTTAATTTTCAGCATTATGTGTTATACTTTAAATTGTAAGCCGGAGAGAGGCGATTTGTGTTTATAACCATTGCGAATTAAGATGAAAATCACAAATGAATGCAGCTTCACCTGCCGTGTTTACCAGCGTGGATAGAGCAGCAAGATGGAATTAGTGCTCATTGCAGATGAGATTAATTACAGATACTGAACATGCGTTAACTCTTTAGAGTCAAACACCTGCAATAATGTAAAAAATAAGTTTGTTATCCACTTTGGTATAAAATATAAAACACAGGATTTAAGATGAAATGGAAGCATCACAACCTGACGCATAGGCACAAAACCATAGAAAAATAGAAAATAGGTGCAGGAGTAGGCCATTCGGCCCTCGAGCAGGTTACCGATCCACGGCTAACCATTGAACAGAACCGCTGACTGTTAATGTTTTAAAAAAGTGTGATTAACATGATTTATCTTGAAGTGGATGATCAGCCATGATCACAATGAATCACGGTGCTGGCGCGAAGGGCCTAATTGCTTCCTCCTACACCTATTTTCGATGTGTCTAGGTTTCTAAGTGAATCTGTTCTCCGATCCCAGGACAGAGATCAATGAACAAGTGAGGAATATCTCCACTGCACTATTTGTGCACACACCCTCCAGTTATAGAGATATGGAGTCATAGAATCTTACAGAGGCTTCGGCCCAGCCTGCCCACACCGGACAACATGTTTCATCCGCACTATTCCCACCTGCCTGCGATTGAGATATATTACTATGAATGGCTTATCCATGCACCTGTCTAAATGCTCCTTAAAGGTTGTGAGAGTACCTTTGATGTGTTAGCATCTTTCTCTAGTACATTTTATAGTGAGTAACTTTAGTACCTCTGTACATGATCGTACCTTTTATAGTTAGCTTTTTGAAGACGTGAGCAAAAAGGTCAAAGGTCAAAGAGGTGTAGATATGGTATACATGGACTTCAGCATTGTATTCGAGAAGGTTCCTCGTGGTAGCCTGCTCTTGAAGGTTAGATCGCATGAGATGCAAGGAAAGATAGCTGAATGGATGGCACATTGGCTTCATGGAAGGAAGCAGAGGGTGATAGTGGAAGTTTGCTTCTAGGACTGGACGCCATGGACTAGTTGCGTGCCTCAGGGTTCGTTGCTGGGCCCGTTACTGTTTGTCATCCATATCAAATATTTGGATTAGTACACACACGGCAAGATGAGCAAGTTTGCAGATGATACAAAAGTTGGTTGTTTTGCAGACAATGAAGATGGTTGTGATGAAGTGCAATAGGATCTTGATCGATTAGCCAAGTGTGCTGAGGAATGGTTGATGGAATTTAATGCAGATAAATGTGAGAAGCATAGAAACATAGAAAATAGGGGCAGGAGGAGGCCATTTGGCCCTTCGATCCTGCACCATTTATTGTGATCATGGCTGATCATCCACAATCAGTAACCTGTGCCTGCCTTCTCCCCCTATCCCTTGATTCTCTATCTAACTCTCTTTTAAATTCATCCAGTGAATTGGCCTCCACTGCCTTCCGTGGCAGAGAATTCCGCAAATTGACAACTCTCTGGGTGAAAACGTTTTTTCTCACCTCAGTTTTAAATGGCCTCACTTTTATTCTTAGACTGTGGTCCCTGGTTCTGGACTCCCCCAACATTAGGAACATTTTTCCTGCATCTAGCTTGTCCAGTTCTTTTATAATTTTATATGTTTCTATAAGGTCCCCTCTCATACTTCTAATTTCCAGTGAATATAAGCACAGGCTTTCCAATCTTTCCTCATATATCAGTCCCGACATCCCAGGGATTAATGTCATGAACCTACGCTGCACTGCCTCAATCGCAAGGATGCCCTTCCTCAAATTAGAAGACCAAAACTGGACACAATACTCCAGATATGGTCTCACCATGGCCCGATACAACTGCAGAAGAACCTCTTTAGTCTTATAGTCAAATCAAAGTAGAGTATTGCAAAATGAGATATTGCATTTTGAGAAATCTATCATGGGCAGGACCGACACAGTGAAGGTAGGGCTATGAGTAGTGTTGTTGAGCAGAGGGATCTAGGTGTCCAGGTCCAGAGTTCCTTGAAGGCGGGGTCACAGGTAGAACGGGTTTCCAAAAATGCTTTTGGAAAATTGGGCATGTTCAGCAGAGTATTGAATATGGATGTTGGGAGGTCATGTTGCAATCATATAAGACCTTCGTGAAACCGCATTTGGGGTATCATGTTCCGTTTTGGGTACCGTGTTATAGGAAAGATGTTGCCAAACTGGAAACTTTACAGGTACATTTTACGAGAATGGTGCCAGGGTAGGAAGAGGTTGGGTAGGCAGGGGCTCCATTCCTTGGAGCACAGAAGGAAGTTGAGTGATCTTGTTTAGGTGTATTTGATCATGAGAGGAATTCATCGGGTAGATGCACAGAGTGTCTTGCCATGAGTAGGAGAATCGCGCTTCAGAGGACAAACTTTTAAGGTGCATTGGAAAAGATTTCATAGGGAAGGGCGGGGTAACCTTTTCACCCAAAGGATGGTGAATGTATGGAACAAGTGGCCAGAGGAAGTAGTTGCGGCAGGGACAATGCTAACATTTAAGAAATAGTTAGACAGGCATATGAATAGCACTGGTTTGGAGGGATATGGATGAAACGCAAGCAGGTGGGAGCAGGGACATGTTAGACGGTGTGGGCAGGTTGGGCCGAAAGGCCTGTCTCCACAACGTATCACTCTATGACTCCATGACTCTATGGGTACCGGTCTGAAAAAACTCCACTGTCAACTCGTTCCACACTTTGTGTGAAAAATTACCGCTCAGGTTCCAAAATAAAATTTCCCGCCTCATCTTAAACCTGTGTACACTGGTTCTTGCTCAGGCTACTCTGTGCGTCTGCCAGGTGTATTACTTTCATTATTTTGTTCACCTCTAAAAGATCATCCTATATAATCCTGCGCACCAAGGAGTAAATTTCTACACAGCTGAATCTGTGTCTGTAGATCAGGCCCTCCAGTCCTGGCAACATCCTCGTAAATCTGTTCTACGCCCTTTGCAGATTGACACAATTTTTCCGATATTATGGTGCCCAACACTCAGTACAATACTCTAAATGCGGCCTCACCAACGTCTTAAACTACTGCAGCATGACTTCCCAACTTCAAAACTCAATGCTCTCACCGATGAAGACCAATGTGCCAAAAGTCTTTTTGACCAAACTGTTTACCTGTGACGCTGCTTTCAACGCACTGTGTACCTGTCGTGCAAGATCCCTCTGCTCTACAGTTAATGCATCTTTTTGTCTCGGTTCCAGCTCATCGGGACTGACACCCCTGAACACACTGATGGTTTCACTTCCAATCTTCGTCTGATTCTGAACAAACCTGCACGAAAGCTGAACATCAAAATAAAGAAAAATGAAGAATTAACAACTCCTCCAAGTGCAGCGCCCCCCTCAGTTGTACTTCAAATATCTGCGAGGGCCTTTTGTGTAGTTCTGTTCACCATATTATGAAAATTATGTCCTATTGCCAGAGACAGTGCGGAACAGATTCACCCGGATGTTATCTGGAATGAATAGTTAGAAGACAAATTAGATATGTGCTGGGCTCAATGTTGTTTGTCATCCATATCAATGAGTTGCATGAGATTGTACAAAGACTATTTTTTAAGTTTGCAGTTGACACTAAAGTAGATGTTATCACAGACAGTGAAAATGTTTAGCAAGAATTAAAGCAGGAACTTTTCAAATTGGAAAGTGGGCTGAGAAATAGCAAATGGTTTCTCTTCCAGGTAAGTGTGAGGTTTTAATTTTGAGAAGTCAAATCAGGGCATGATCTTCACCGTGATTGGTTGTTAGCTGTGGAGTGTTGTAGAGCAGAGGGATCCATAAATTCGAACTAAGTCCAGGAAGTTTGCAGATGACACAATGCTGCGTGGCAGTGTGAACTGCAAACAGGATGTTCGGATGATGCAGGGTGACTACGACAGGTTGAGTGAGTGGGCAGATGCATGACAGATGCAATATAATGTAGGTAAATGTGAGGTTATCCACTTTGGCGGTAAACACAAAGAGAAAGATTATTATCTCAATGGTATCAGATGAGGTAAAGGGGAAGTGCAACAAGACCTGGGTGTCCTTGTCCACCAGTCACTGAAAGTAAGCGTGCAGGTACAGAAGGCATTGAAGAAATCTAATGGTAAGTTGGCCTTCATAACGAGAAGATTTGAGTAAAATAGCAAAGAGGACCTACTGCAGTTGTATTGGGACACGGTGAGACCATATCATGAGTATTGTGTGCAGTTTTCGTCTCCGAATTTGAGGAAGGACGTCCTTGATCTTGAGGCAGTGCAGCGGAGGATCACGAGGTTAATCCCTGGGATCGCGGGACTGTCATATGAGGAAAATTTGGAAACACTGGGTTTGTATTCACTGGAGTTCAGAAGGGTGAGAGGGGATCTTATAGAGACGTATAAAATTATAAAAGTACTGGACACGCTAGATGCAGGAAAAATGGTTCCACTGTTGGGGAAGTCTAGAACCAGTAGCCACAGTCTAAGAACAAAGGGGAGCTCATTGTGACATGGATAGAAAATTGGTTGACAGACAGAAAGCAAAGAGTGGGGATAAATGGGTCCCTTTCGGAATGGCAGGCAGTAACGAGTGGGGTACCGCAAGGTTCGGTGCTGGGACCGCAGCTATTTACAATATACATTATTGACTTGGGTGAAGGGATTAAAAGTACCATTTGCAAATTTGCAGACGATACAAAGCTGGGTGGTAGTGGGAACTGTGAGGAAGATGCTATGAGGTTCCAGGGTGACTTGGACAGGTTGTGTGAGTGGGCGGATGCATGGCAGATGCAATTTAATGTGGATACGTGTGAGGTTATCCACTTTGGTGGTAAGAACAGGAAGGCAGAGTATTATCCGAATGGTGTCAAGTTAGGAACAGGGGACGTACAACGAGACCTGGGTAGTCCTAGTGCATCAGTCACTGAAAGGAAGTATGCAGCTACAGCAGGCAGTGAAGAAAGCCAATGGAATGTTGGCCTTCATATCACGATGAGTTGAGTATATGAGCAAACAGGTCCTTCTGCAGTAGTACAGGGCGCTAGTGAGACCGCACCTGGACTAGTGTGTGCAGTTTTCGTTTCCAAATTTGAGGAAGGATATTCTTGCTATTGAGGGCGTGCAGCGTAGGTTTACTAGGTTAATTCCCGGAATGCCGGGACTATTATATGTTGAAAGACTGGAGCGACTAGGCTTGTATACACTGGAATTTAGAAGGATGAGAGGAGATCTTATCGAAACGTATAAGATTATTAAGGGGTTGGACACGTTAGAGGCAGGAAACATGTTCCCAATGTTGGGGGAGTCCAGAACAAGGGGCCACAGTTTAAGAATAAGGGACAGGCCATTTAGAACTGAGATAAGGAAAACAAAATTCAGTCAGAGAGTTATGAATCTGTGGAATTCTCTGCCTCAGAAGGCAGTGGAGGCCAATTCTCTGAATGCATTCAATAGAGAGCTAGATAGAGCTCTTAAGGATAGCGGAGTCAGGGCGTATGGGGAGAAGGCAGGAACGGGCTACTGTTTGAGAATGATTCGCCATGATCACATTGAATTGCGGTGCTGTATCGAAGGGACGAATGGCCTCCTCCTGCACCTATTGCCTATTGTCTATTGTCTATTCACTGGATGAATTTAACAGAGAGAGTTAGACAGAGCTATAGGGGCTGGTGGAATCAAGGGATATGGGGAGAAGGCAGTCACAGATTACTGATTGTGGATGATCATCCATGATCACAATGAATGGCGGTGTTGGCTCGAAGGGCCTAATGGCCTCCTCCTGCACCTATTTTCTATGTTTCTAAGTTTCTATGTTACATACTTCAAATAAAAGGTGACCAAACAGGGAGGTAGGGTGGTGGAGACGGCTTTTTGAAGCACTGGCTTCATCAGTCAGTGAATAAAAATTAGAAGTTGTAAAGTTATATTCTGTTGGACACGACGTATGTGAGGACGCACTTGGAGTAATGTGTATATTTTTCAGCACCATTTTTAAGAAAATGCCACTAATTTGTAAAGGGTACAGAATATATTTAAAAACACGTTGCCAGGAAACAAGGGTCGGAGCTACAGGGAAAGGCTGGGCACACCAGAACTTTATTCCATGGAAGGCAGTAGGCAGTGCAGTGATCTCATGGAGGGGCATAGTATCATAGGTAACATAACAATATCAACACAAAGTCATTTGGACAGGTACATGAGGGGAATGGTTTAATATAATAATAATAATAATAATAATAATAATAAAAATAATAATAATAAGCATTTATTTTATATAGCGCCTTACCAGTAGCTTAAAGCGCTTTACAAAAACAATCATAACATAAAAACAAACAGACAAACTTTCCTAACGGAGAAGCGGCGAATGAACAGCGCCAGCGTCCTCTCACGTCAGGGTCCGGCAGTAGACAACAAAAAGCACAGGACACACAGATACAATATTTAACACAAACAGCCATCACAGTGATTGCTCTAGGCACACCCTCACTGTGATGGAAGGCAAAGAAAAGTCTTATCTCCTCCTCATTCTTCTCCCGTGGTGCCACGAGGTGATCGAGGCTCCCAACTTTTTGAAGCCCCCACCGGGCGATGGAAGTCCCAGGGCCGAGCCGAGCCGAGCCCAGCAGGCCGATGAAGGTCCTGAGCCCCCACCGGGCGATGGAAAGTGCCGCGGCCAGGCCACGCAGGGCGATGAAGGGCCTGCGAGCGGGTCGATCGTATCTCGGGCTCCGGGGCGGTCAAAGCTGCTACGGCTGGAGCTCCCAAAAGCCGGTCGCCAGCCAGGGACCTGCGAACTCCCGATGTTGCGGTCTGCAGGGCCCACGGCCGAAGCCTCCGAGATGGTAAGTCCAGGCCCTGCGACCGGAGTCTTCAAGGTCGATCCCAGCTGGAGGCCGCCGACTCCACGGTGTTAGGCCGTAGCGCGAACGGAGACACAACACGGTAAAGGTCGCATCTCCGTTGAGGAAGAGATTAGAAAAAAGGTTTCCCCCACCCCCCCCCCCCCCCCCCACATAAACAGAGTTAAAAATAGAACAAAACGTACATTAAACGATGACAATAGACAAAAAAACAAAAAACGACAGACAGACTGCCTGTGAGCCGCACCTGCAGAACACAGCCACGCCCCCTATTTAGAGGGAGATGATTCATATGCCGGCAAATGAGAAGAGTTCAGATGAACTAAAATGCACCATCCCTCCCCATGAAACACGGCAACCTTTGACCAAAATTTGTGCCAGGTACAGCACTAACATACAAACTGCTTTTAAATGGCCCTTGTATATTTTGTTACCACCGAACTCTAGCCTTGAAATCAGGGGAATTAAACATCAATATATGTCCACATTTCTCAAAGATGCAGATTAACCAGAAAACATTACAATTGCCTCCCATATACATTGGTCATTTTAAATAACAGTCCCTGATCATTGAAGTGTTTATTTCAGTTTCTACGAGTGCCAAGTTTACACTGCACGATGGGAGATATGCTCTTTGGAATTACATGATAAATAAGCACATAAATAAAGTCTGTGTGTGTGGCATGTTTCTCTGTGCCGCTATGTGGACAGCCCAGACGGATGAGTTGGTCATTTACTCTCAGACCGACTTTGCTGTCTAGTCTGTGGATTTGAATTCACATCTACCTGTCACCTGGTCTGAAATACTTCACTACAAAATAAACTGCAGATTGAACAGAGCCACAGCTAGTGTTCACCGGCTGGAACTAATATTCCCCACTGGGCGAAAGGCACCGAACATTTACTCAACTGCCCATTTCTCAGATCTGAAGCTGCATTTTAATATTCAGCATTATGTATTATTCTTTCGAGTGTATGCCGGAGAGAGTTAATTAGCATTTCTAACCTGTGTTAATTAAGAAGAAAATATTAAATTAATGCATTTTCAACTGTCGTGTTTACCAGCGTGGATAGAGCAGCAAGATGGAGTTAGTGCTCATTAAAGTTTAGATTAATTATGGATATTGAACTTGAGTTAACCCATTCGAGTCGAATATTTGAATTAAAAAGAAGGGATTCTTTGAGAAAATCTGGGGGAAATTGATCGTTTATTTGATCCATGACACCAACTAGATAAATGCCGAGCTACATATTGGAAGATTGTGTTATATAGAACTAGATGGTATGTTTGTGCGAATATTGAAATATCTCCATATAACCAATCATCTGTGGCGGATCAGGCCACTCCTTGGGTCAGCCCCCTCGTTACGTGACGGACAGGCGAAAGGGGTTAAAAGCAAGACCAAGGGAAGGCGTATCTTATCCCTAGGAGAACTACGCTGTGGGCAGGAGCTCACAGCCTAATAAAAGAATCTTACTAAACACTGCCTGGCGTCTTGCCTTTTCTCTGGCCTCCGCCAGGCCACTACATTGGTGACCTCGACGGACATCACACGTAGTGATGTCAAACGATAATGTGCAACCCGGTCCTGCCGACCTCGTGCAACCCGGTCCTGCCGCCCTCGGTCCTGCCGACCTCGAGGCCGTCTCCCTCAAACTCCCGACCCTGTGGACCGAAGAGCCTGAGGTCTGGTTTCAGCAGGCAGAGGCACAGTTTGCTGTGCGAGGGGTAACCGTCGACTTGACGAAGTACTTTTATGTCGTCGGCGCCCTGGACCAGGCGACAGCAAGGCGAGTAAAGCCTTACCTTAATGACCCCCCCGCGGATGACAAATATAAGGGCCTTAAAGAACTCCTTATCAGGAGGTTCGGCCTCAGCGACGCCGAGAGGGCAACTCGCGTTATGAGCCAGGGGGGGCTCGGGGACCGACGGCCGTCGGCCCTTCTGGAGGACATGCTCGCCCTTATGGGCAACCACCCGCCCTGTTTCTTATTCAAGCAGGCCTACCTGCGGCAGCTCCCGGTCGACCTCCGTTCTCAGCTCGCTGAGGACCCCTTCACCGACACGCAGCGGCTGGGCGAGCGCGCTGATCAAATCTGGATGTCCCGTCGGGAGGACCTGGAAGCCCTAGCCGTCTTTTCCGCGGCGTCGGAAGGCCAACAGCAAGCTGGGGCCGCCGTCGACCCCGTTTCAGGGCGACCCCCGCGGCGAAATCCGGCCGCCATCGGGCACCCCGGTGCCGGCACGCCCTTCTCGCACGGCCCGCCGACAATTCAGCCAGACGCCACCAGAGGTCGCTGGTGGTCGGCCCAAGCAGCACCACCTCCAATACCGCTGGAGACCACCGGAGGTCGCTGGTGGGCATCCCAGTCTGCACCACCACCGGACACCAGCAAAAGCGGCTGGTGCTATTATCACCGTCGTTGGGGACCGAACGCCAAGCAATGTCGCCTACCCTGTGCCTTTCCGGGAAACGCAAGGGCCGGCCGTCAGTGATCCCTTCGGCGGCCGGCCAGATCCATCGTGTGTTCGCCCGGGATCGCCGCACCGGGGGTCGGTTCCTCGTCGACACTGGAGCAGAGGTGAGCGTCCTACCTCCTTCCACCGCCGATATCCATACGGGCAAACGCGGCCCCCTCCTCACTGCGGCGAACGGTAGCCCCATCAACACTTACGGGGTCTGCCAGCTCGCCCTTAACTTCGGCGACAGCTGGTTCACGTGGCGGTTCATCATTGCCGATGTTTCCCAGCCGCTGCTGGGCGCCGACTTCCTGCGGGCGCATTCCATGCTCGTGGATGTCAGGCGGCAGCGCCTGGTGCACTCCAGCACGCTGAGGCCGGTCTCCCCCAACGTCGGACACCTGTCGTCCGTGGATGCGACGTACGCGCGCATCCTGGCGGACTTCCCGGACATTGTGGAAACCCACTTCTCCTCCTCCGCTCCCAAGCACGGGGTGCAACATCACATCCCCACCACCGGGCCACACGTGCACGCCCGAGCGCGGCGTCTCGCTCCAGACAAGCTCCGTCTAGCTCGAGAGGAGTTTCGTCAGATGGAGTCAATGGGCATCGTGCGCCCTTCCGATAGCCCGTGGGCGTCACCACTCCACTTGGTCCCCAAGGCGGACGGGGTTGGCGACCGTGCGGGGACTATCGGCGCTTAAATGACGCGACCGTTCCCGACAGGTACCCGGTTCCGCACATCCAGGACTTTAATGCCCACCTGGCCGGAGCATCCGTGTTCTCCAAGGTGGACCTTGTGCGTGGATATAATCAAATCCCGGTCCACCGCGATGACATCCCCAAGACTCCCATCATCACCCCGTTCGGCCTATTCGAGTTCCTACGGATGCCGTTCGGGTTGAAGAACGCCGCACAGGCCTTCCAACGGCTTATGGACTGTGTGTGCCGTGGCCTGGAATTCGTCTTTGTGTACTTGGACGACGTACTCGTGGCCAGCCGCTCGAAGCAGGAGCACTGCACCCACCTCCGCCAGCTGTGTAAACGCCTCAGCGAGTACGGGTTGTCAATCAATACTTCCAAGTGCCGTTTTGGGGTGACGGCCATCGATTTCCTCGGCCATCGGGTGACCCCACAAGGGGTGGTACCTCTTCCGGACAGGGTCGAAGCTGTCCGCCGTTTCCCCCGACCGACCACTGTCAAGGGCCTGCAGGAATTCGTTGGGATGGTCTCGTTCTATCACCGCTTCCTGCCGTCGGTGGCCAGAACTATGCGCCCACTCTTCCACCTCATGGCTGGTCGCCGCAAGGAGGTCGAGTGGGACGACGAAGCAGGAGCGGCCTTTGAGCAGGCTAAGGAGGCCCTAGCCAGGGCCACGATGCTCGTCCATCCTAAGGAAGATGCCCCAACCGCCCTGACCGTGGACGCTTCTGAGGTGGCGGTCGGTGCGGTGCTAGAGCAGCACATCG